>NC_053022.1:37826517-37937565 GCF_003073215.2 Triticum urartu
GGGCAAGTAACATACCGATGACAAAGGGAACAACGTATGTTGTTATGCGGTCTGACCGATAAAGATCTTCGTAGAATATGTAGGAGCCAATATGGGCATCCAGGTCCCGCTATTGGTTATTGACTAGAGAGGTGTCTCGGTCATGTCTACATAGTTCTCGAACCTGTAGGGTCCGCACGCTTAACGTTCGTTGACGATGTAGTACTATATGAGTTATGTATGTTGATGACCGAATGTTGTTCGGAGTCCGGGATGAGATCACGGACATGACGAGGAACTCCAGAATGGTCCGGAGATAAAGTTTGATATATGGGATAGTAGTGTTTGATCTCCGGAATGGTTCCGGAATTCACCCGAAGGGATTCCGGATGTTCCCCGAAATGTTTGGGCACGAGATCTATTCGATTTAATCTTCTTTTGCGGTGTGTTTGTCGAGATCCGATGAATTGTGGGTTTATGATCAAGATTATCTATGAACAATATTTGAATCTCCTTTGAATTCTTTTATGTATGATTGGTTATCTTTGCAAGTCTCTTCGAATTATCAGTTTGGTTTGGCCTACTAGATTGATCTTTCTTGCAATGGGAGAAGTGCTTAGCTTTGGGTTCAATCTTGCGGTGTCCTTTCCCAGTGACAGTAGGGGCAGCAAGGCACCTATTGTATTGTTGCCATCGAGGATAACAAGATGGTTTTTTTATCATATTGCATGAATTTATCCCTCTACATCGTGTCATCTTGCTTAAGGCGTTACTCTGTTTCCATGAACTTAATACTCTAGATGCATGCTGGATAGTGGTCGATGAGTGGAGTAATAGTAGTAGATGCAGGCAGGAGTCGGTCTACTTGTCTCGGACGTGATGCCTATATACATGATCATACCTAAATACTCTCATAACTATGCTCAATTCTGTCAATTGCTCAACAGTAATTCGTTGACCCACCGTAAAATACTTATGCTCTTGAGAGAAGCCACTAGTGAAACCTATGGCCCCCGGGTCTATCTTCATCATATTAATCTTCCAATAGTTAGTTATTTACTTTGCTTTTATTTTACTTTGCATCTTTATCACAAAAATACCAAAAATATTATCTTATCATATCTATCAGATCTCACTCTCGTAAGTGACCGTGAAGGGATTGACAACCCCTTATCGCGTTGGTTGCAAGGAGCTATTTGTTTTGTGCAGGTACGAGGGACTCACGCGTAGCCTCCTACTGGATTGATACCTTGGTTCTCAAAAACTAAGGGAAATACTTACGCTACTTTGCTGCATCATCCTTTCCTCTTCAAGGAAATCCAACGCAGTGCTCAAGAGGTAGCAATCCACTTCAATTTCTTCATCCAACTGCTCTGAGGAAGCAGCAGAAGGAATGCCTTCATCGGATCCGCTTGGGATAACGTATTCTTCATCAAAAGGAACGAGTTCCTTTGATGGAATGCTTGAGACTTGAACAACATCAATTGGATTTTCAAACGAGCTGGTCAATTTCTTCATCTTCCTCGGAGCTGAAGTGTCTGATGAAGTTGATGCTTTCCTTTTCTTCACAGCTGCACGCTCCACAGCCTTGCTCTTCTTAGCTTCTGATGCAGAAGGAAGAATTGGACTTGGTGCAGGTGCAGGAGGAGCAGAGGAAATTGGGTCTATGTCTTCAGGCACAACATATGTGGTTGCCCTAGTAGAAACAGTTTCTTCAGGCACATCGGTTGAAGCTTCGGTTGTCCTCGCAATTTCTTCAGGTGCAACATTAGAGGTTGCCCTGGCAGTTTCATCAGCGGCTGGAATGCATTCATCAACCATGGTACTAGTATTTTCTTCAGCAGACTGATTATCATAAGCAGTGCTGGCATTTTCTTCAGTAGGCTGAGAAGATGCTTCAGCCTGAGGAGTTTCTTGTTGCGTAGGGGCTGCAACATTGGTAGTGAACTTTTCAGTTATGTTCACAAATCCGACTTTGGCTCCAAGCCAGTCAGCATAGTAGCGATCAAATTCACCACTCAGTTTCTTGATCTCTGATTGCAGAGCTACAAGTTCTTTAGGTAAAAGCTTCAAGAAGTTTTGCTTCAGAAAGCACTCTTTCTTGTATTGCGCTTTCTTCACCTTCCTCCCCTTTCATATTTTTATTTTTCTTCATCAATGAAGTGAGTCAACACATGAATTCGACCAGGAGTGAGGTTCAGCTCAGGTAGAGGTGTGTTGGGGTCCTTGTGCCACAAGTCAATGAAGTCGAGGATCAACTTTGGATCCAGCATCAATGGCACATTACTGCCTTTGTCTCTAGCGGCCCGGTGCTGCCTATCTCTGATGATTTCAACGAGTTCTTCATCATCAACTTCGTCGTCATCGGACGGTACTTGGAAGGCGACCTGCTTCTTTTGAGGACTTGGTCTAGTGCCTCGTCCTGCAGTGGCCTTGGTCTTCAACAGAGTGGGGCTAGTTGTAGAGTGCAGAGGAGCTGATGAACTTGCAGAGGCTCTTGAGGCAATAGAGATGCTTGTTGTCCTTTGGCATGAGGCAAGATGCGTAGGTGCTGAGGACTTTGAAGGAGGAGCTGAGGAATTTGAAGGAGCTGGTGCGGCTTGAGGAATTGGCCGTGAGGGCTTGGCAGAAGTTGGCCGTGAGGGCATTGAAGAAGAAGGAGCACTGGGCTTGTGTGAGAGCTTCTTAGGCATGGCCTTCTTCGGCTTACTAGCAGAGGCCTCAGTAGTGGCAGCAGCAGCAACGGAGTCTTCATTGAATTTCCTCACTGCTTCTTTTACTACTCTGGCCAACTTAGCTTGACGCTTGGCCCATTCATCAGGATAGTCCTCACCGCGCTTGAGGCTAGTGGGATCAGCTTCTTGGCCAGGTGCTAATGGATGTCTTGGGAAAGGAGGGTGAAGAGAGAATTTCTTCATATATTTTGGAGTGACATAGCGATATTCCCTCCATTCCCGTGCCCATCTCCTCTCAATCTTCTGGATGTGCACTTTGCGCTCATTCTTGGTTTCCTCAGGGGGTGTGCAATATCCATCATAGATATCATCAGATTTCAAATGCAGTGTTAACCTCCAGTCTCTTTCCTCCCTTCTGAGGTTTCTTGCCATCAGCCATTTTCTTCAGCTGAGGGTTTTGAACTATTGAGTTCTTTGAAGAGGTATGCAACTTTTCTTTGAGGAACGCTGCAAATGAGTTAAGTTGATGAGAACCTAGAGATTCAGCAACGGACATGTGTACCTGTGAACAGAGTATAGGTGTGAAGAATTTGGAGAGGTCATATGCGCTCTCAGAAGTTTTTGCAAAAAAGAACAAGTTTGAGGAATTTGACCGAATGAGTCTTGAGGAATTTCACTAAGCGTTCTTTGACTTAGGTTCCAGAGTTGTACAGATTTGAAAATCCACACAATTGAGGAATCTTGAAGAAAAATGTTGCTTAGAGAAACAGATCAAGAGCAGATGATATGTGAGGTGTTTAGTGTGTGAAGAGTTGAGGAATAAACACCTTTTGAAGATTTGAAGAAAACATCAGAATCAACAAGGGCAGTAAAAGTAACTTTTAATTACCCATGATGAAGAACACGATGAACTGTGAAGTGTAGATTTGAAGCTCGTCATATTAGATCTTCCACGCCCTAACTTGGCTGAGGAAGACAGCTACGGCGGCGGCAGAGTGAATAAATCCGCGGCTGGCGTGATTACGACGGTGACGAGGTCGAGGAAGTGAAGCTCTTCCTCACCGGCGACGATGGAAGTAGTAGTGGCGCTAGGGTTTGAGAGCTCCAGCGAGGGAGTGAGGTCGAGCGAAGTAAAAACAAATTGAGAAAGGGAGAGGGGTATTTATAGCCGAAGTGAAAAACTGCTCGCCAGAGGAAATTGGACGAACGTGCCCCTGACCCTTCTCATTCGCGTGACATGTGTCACCCACGTACTGAGAGGCGACGATCGTGTGCGATCATGGGTGAATAGATAAGTATTATCGTGGAATGTGTAACGGTTTGAGCGGCAAAAGCCGAAAATTCAGATAAGATAAGTTTAAAGTTTCGTTCGCAATTTCTTCAGCTGCCAAGAACACAGTGAAGATTTTGAATGAGTTTCAAATATAACTCACATGAAGAATTTATGAATAGACTGGGTTGAGTTTAGCATAGAGGGGGAAGGGCCCAATCACATTCACTTAGCAGAACAAGCAACTTGAAGAAATAGCAATAAGTGAATGCCGTAGAGGACATAAACTTATATATAGCCAATGAAGAACAACAACGAAAAGTGAAGACAATGCAAAGTAAAAAACAACTGAGGAATTTCACAGAGAGGAAAAACTCAAATTGAGGATTTTCAACTTTTGGTGGCGGCGTTACCACCGTATAAGAATGATGATTTCAGACACCGCGTACAATTGTCGTAGGGTTCTGAGAATCAAATTCTTCATTAATTTCTTTACACTTAGAGGGTTAGTCTTCATTGATTGAAGAAAAACGTTACTTTGTGTGTTGCACATCTAAGTCATCAATTTGGCATAAGTGTTAGGATGTGTGTCCTTTTCAAAGGACATTCGAAGATTCTAAGATATTTACCTCACACCTCAACATGCTAAATCTCTTCTCATCCAAGGGCTTAGTGAAGATATCGGCTAGCTGTTCTTCAGTCTTCACATGCTCAATAGAGATGTCGCCCTTCAACACATGATCACGAAGAAAATGATGACGAATCTGAATGTGCTTTGTCTTCGAGTGCTGAACTGAGTTATGAGCAATCTTGATGGCACTCTCATTGTCACAGTAGAGAGGCACATTCTTCATGTTGATGTCGTAGTCCTTGAGGGTTTGCTTCATCCATAGCAATTGAGCACAACAAGAACCAACAACAATGTACTCGGCTTCAGCAGTAGACAATGATACACAGTTCTGTTTCTTCGAGGACCAACAGACCAAGGATTGTCTGAGGAAATGGCATGTGCCAGATGTTGACTTACGGTCCACACGATCACCAGCATAGTCAGAGTATGAATATCCAATGAGATGAAAAGCCGAGCCCTTGGGATACCATAATCCAAGTGTTGGTGTGTGAGCTAGATATCGAAGAATATGCTTCACAGCCTTATGGTGTCATTCCTTCGGTGTAGCTTGAAATCGGGCACACATGCAAACACTAAGCATAATATCTGGCCTAGATACACATAAATACAATAAAGAGCCAATCATGGAGCGGTGTACCTTTTGATCAAAGTCAATACCGTTTTCATCAGTGCATAGATGGCCATTTGTGGGCATAGGGATTTTGACTCCTTTGCAATCTTGCATGCCGAATTTCCTCAGTACATCCTTGAGGTATTTCTCCTGAGATATGAATATGCCATTGTGCTATTGACGAATCTGAAGACCTAAGAAGAATTTCAATTCTCCCATCATAGACATTTGATATTCTTCACTCATCATATAGACAAATTCATCACTGTAACATTGGTCAGTACAGCCGAAAATGATATCATCAACATATATTTGGCACACAAACAGTTCACCATCATAAGATTTAGTGAAAAGAGTTGGGTCAAATGAACTGGGTTTGAAGCCTTTCTTCATGAGGAATTCCTTCAAAGTAACATACCACGCCCGAGGGGCCTGCTTGAGGCCATAGAGGGCCTTATTGAGTCTGAAGACTTTGTCGGGATGCTTTGGATCTTCAAAACTTGGGGGTTGAGCAACATATACTTCTTCCTCAAGCTTACCATTGAGGAATGCACTTTTCACATCCATTTGATATAAGATGATATCATCATGGTTAGCATAAGCAAGTAATATGCGAATAGCTTCAAGTCTAGTAACAGGTGCAAAAGTTTCATCGAAATCAATTCCTTCAACTTGTGTGTAGCCTTGAGCTACAAGCCGTGCCTTATTCCTCACCACAAGGCCATTTTCATCTTGCTTGTTGCGGTAGATCCACTTTGTGCCAATGATATTGTGCTTGTGAGGATCTGGACGTTTGACCAGTTCCTAGACGTTGTTGAGCTCAAATTGATGTAATTCCTCTTGCATAGCTTGAATCCACTCAGGCTCCAGGAATGCCTCATCTATCTTAGTGGGCCATGTGATAGAGACAAAAGCAAAGTGCCCACAAAAGGTAGATAAATGTGAAGCTCTTGAGCATGTGAGAGGACCTAGAATGTTGATGTCCCTGATGATTTTCTCAATCTACACTTCATTTGGAACGCGATGGTGAGCTGGTTGTCGTTGAGGAATTTGATCAGCATTTTCTTCAACACCATTTTCCTCAGGTGCATTAACATGACGTTCTTCATGTTCTGGAACACTTCTTCAGCAGATTCTTCGGTAGGAATGACATCCTCAGTAGCTTTGAACTTAATAGATTCCTCATGAGGTATTTCATCTATCACAGGAGGTAGGTGCTCTGTTTGCGAGCCATTAGTTTCATCGAACCGCACATTTATAGTTTCAACAACCTTGTGGTGATAGGTGTTGAAGACTCTGTAGGTGTGTGAGTCCTTACCATAACTGAGCATAAAACCTTCATGTGCTTTCAGTGCGAATTTAGAACTGTGATGAGGATCTCTAATCTAGAATTGCACCGAAGACTTTGAAATAACTCATATTGGGTTTCTTGTCAGTGAGAAGTTCATATGCAGTTTTCTTGAAGAATTTGTGAAGATATACCCTGTTGATGATGTGGCACGCAGTATCAATTACCTCAGGCCAGAAGCGAGTAGGCGTCTTGTACTCATCAAGCATAGTGCGAGCCATCTCAACAAGAGTCCTGTTCTTGCGCTCCACGACGCCATTCTGCTGAGGAGTATAAGGAGTAGACAACTCATGAGTCATACCAAGTTCATCAAGATAGTTATCAAGGCCAGTGTTCTTGAAATCAGTTCCATTGTCACTTCTGATGTGCTTGATCTTCACACCAAAGTTGGTTGAAGCCCTCGAGGAAAAATCGTTTGAAGACTTCCTGCACTTCAGTTTTGTAAGTGATGATATGCACCCATGTGTATCGAGAATAATCATCAACAATGATAAAGCCATATAAAGATGCAGCATTAGTAAATGAGGCATAGTGAGTAGGGCCAAAGAGATCCATGTGAAGCAATTCAAATGGACGAGTGGTAGTCATGATGGTCTTTGAGGGATGCTTGGCCTTGGTCATCTTTCCGGCTTCACAAGCTCCACACAAATGGTCCTTGAGGAATTTGACGCCCTCGATGCCAATGACATGTTTCTTCTTCGCGAGCGTGTGCAAGTTCCTCATCCCAGCATGACCAAGTGGTCGATGCCATAGCCAACCTTCTGAAGCTTTTGCAAGTAGACATGTAGCAGGTTGTGGACCTGTAGAGAAATTAACAATATACAAATCTCCTCTCCTAAAGCCTTCAAAGACTTTGGAATTGTCAGCTTCCATGATCACAACACAATGATACTTGCCAAAGACAACAACCATATCAAAATCACAAAGCATTGAGACAGACATGAGGTTGAACCCTAAGGACTCGTCAAGCATGACTTTGTCCATGTGTTGATCCTTTGAGATTGCAACCTTACCAAGACCCAATACCTTGCTTTTTCCTTTGTCAGCGTAGGTGATATGCTTCAGATGTGATGGAGATAGTGCAGAGTCCATCAATAAGCTCCTGTCACCAGTCATGTGATTTGTACATCCACTATCGAGGACCCACCCAGTGGCTTTGGGTTGATCATCCTGCAGATGAATTAGTGCAGCTTACGAACTCATATACTTCATCAGTGAAGAATATGATATCAATTTCATCAGATCAATTTCGTCAAGCAATAGAATAGATAACAAAGTATGAGGACGTGAGAAATGAGAATTCATTTCTTCATGATTAGCTTGCGTCCTTTCAAGCATATTCAGGTCTCCAGCAAATTCTTCATACGATTAAGTTCGTCTGGAGACCTGACCCGGCATAAGAGTTTAGTTCTTTTTCTTCACCACCCACATCTGAAGGGGTGGCAAAGAGTTCATCATTCTGCGAGCTCCATAAGAGAAAGGTGGCATAGATGCCAATCCACCTTGTTTCACATAAGAGGGGTTAGGGTAAGCATAAGAGTAAGCAGAGAAATTCTTCGAGGACTTATGAACATAATGATTTGAAGAATAATGCACATATCCATAATCCTTAGATCTTCCCTGCAAAACAGAAGGGTTAGCACGATGATGTTCATATGAGGACTTTGATCCTTTTGAGGAATTTGATCCATATGAAGAATTTGATCTGGGGTTCCTATTATTCATAGGTGGTGTCATGATGACTGATACATCTCCAACGTATCTATAATTTTTGATTTATCCATGCTATATTATATACTATTTTAGATGTTTATTGGGCTTTATTATACACTTTTAAATTATTTTTGGGACTAACATATTAACCGGAGGCCCAGCCCAAATTGCTGTTTTTTTGCCTATTTCAGTGTTTCACAGAAAAGGAATATCAAACGGAGTCCAAACGGAATGAAACCTTCGGAAACGTGATTTTCTCAGCAAACATGATCCAGGAGACTTGGAGTCCACGTAAAGCAATCAACGAGGAAGGCACTAGGCAGGGGGGCGCGCCTACCCCCCAGGCGCGCTCTCCACCCTCATGGGCCCCTCGTTGCTCCACCGATGTACTTCTTCCTCCTATATATACCCATATACCCTGTAAACACCAGACACGGATCCAAAACCCTAATTCCACCACCGCAGCCTTCTGTACCCGTGAGATCCCATCTTGGGGCCTTTTCCGGAGCTCCGCCGGAGGGGGCATTGATCACGGAGGGCTTCTACATCAACACCATAGCCTCTCCGATGATGTGTGAGTAGTTTATTTCAGACCTTCGGGTCCATAGTTATCAGCTAGATGGCTTCTTCTCTCTCTTTGGATCTCAATACAAAGTTCTCCTCGATTCTCTTGGAGATCTATTTGATGTAATCTTCTTTTGCGGTGTGTTTGTCGAGATCCGATGAATTGTGGGTTTATGATCAAGTTTATCTATGAACAATATTTGAATCTCCTCTGAATTCTTTTATGTATGATTGGTTAGCTTTGCAAGTCTCTTCGAATTATCAGTTTGGTTTGGCCTACTAGATTGATCTTTCTTGCAACGGGAGAAGTGCTTAGCTTTGGGTTCAATCTTGCGGTGCTCGATCCCAGTGACAGAAAGGGAAACGACACGTATTCTATTGTTGGCATCAAGGATAAAAAGACGGGGTTTATATCATATTGCATGAGTTTATCCCTCTACATCATGTCATCTTACTTAAAGCATTACTCTGTTCTCATGAACTTAATACTCTAGATGCATGCTGGATAGCGGTCGATGTGTGGAGTAATAGTAGTAGATGCAGGCAGGAGTCGGTCTACTTGTCGCGGACGTGATGCCTATATACATGATCATACCTAGATATTCTCATAACTATGCTCAATTCTATCAATTGCTCGACAGTAATTCGTTTACCCACCATAATACTTATGCTCTCGAGAGAAGCCACTAGTGAAACCTATGGCCCCTGGGTCTATCTTCTATCATAATAATCTTGCAACACTTAGTTATTTCTATTGCCGTTTATTTTACTTTGCATCTTTAATTTCTCTTTATCATAAAAATACCAAAAATATTATCTTATCATATCTATCAGATCTCACTCTCGTAAGTGACCGTGAAGGGATTGACAACCCCTTTATCGCGTTGGTTGCGAGGTTCTTATTTGTTTGTGTAGGTGCATGGGACTTGAGCGTGATCTCCTAATAGATTGATACCTTGGTTCTCAAAAACTGAGAGAAATACTTACGCTACTTTACTGCATCACCCTTTCCTCTTCAAGGGAAAACCAACGCAATGGTCAAGAGGTAGCAACATGCCGCCTAGTTTTATGCGCAATATCACTGGGTGGCAGTGGGAAACCGGTGAGGAAATGACGGGAAACGGTGGCGTGTTCATAAAACTACATCAATTAATGGGAACTTAGCATAGAAGGAATATCGAGCTAGCACGACGTGTGCGGGCACATTGCTCGCCCAAGGCTATGATCCATATACTTGTGTGCCCAACAGAGCACACTATTCACAGTAAACAATATTGTTCCGTTTATCCTAGTAGAGCAGTGGCGGCAAGCATCACATGAAGTAGATGATGATCGGATGATCATTTATCCTAGTTAATTATGCATGTAATAGTTTACTTTGGTGTGTGGAAATGTCATGTGTACTAGCCACCTATGTAATTGGATGTTTGACGCGTATCACACACATCTTGTTTACACGAAACGGTTCTGTTCTCTTGGCTCAACACAAACAGTTTATTGAAATGAACTGTATGCCCTCCATTGTACACACCTTGATCTGGCTGAACCATTCCTGTTGCTTTGCCTAATCGAAAACAGTTCATCGGAGTGAACCATATGTCATATATCGCACACACCTTGATCTGGCTGACCGTGTCTCTTGTGTTGCCTAATCACAAACAGTTCATCCCAATGAACTGTATGTCGTATATCGCACATACACCTTCATCTGGCTGTCCGTTTCTACTATTTCGCCTCATCACAAACCGTTTATCCGTGCCCACGCGCAACTAAAATCTAAACCGTGTTCAATGTATCCGCCATCGCAAACGTTTTGCATCTTTTTAACGGTTTTTTACATCTCCGTTTGCGATTAATGCATCACGCACAGTTTCGTCGAAGGGTCTCTGATTGTAGTGTCGCGTTAGCAGCATCCTGCAGTAGTGTCAGTGCGGTAGCAGCGGCAATAGATTTGGCTGTGGGGAGCTATGGGAAGGATGCGGTTGGGCGGCGAGGGGTGGATTGGAATTTTTGGGCAACAACCTTTGTGCCACATATATGCACCCAGTTGTTTTTGGGCTACCCAAAAACGTTTTTGACCATGTTGGAGTTTTTGGGCAGCTATTGGAGACGTTTTATGGCATCCAAAAGCCCAAAAAGGCGGTGTTGCCCTTTTGTTGGAGATGCTCTTATGAGCATGATTACTATAATCCAGTTTTGTATGACATGCATGGTTTTAGGTCGGCAATTTGACTACCAAAACATGTCTTACACGTCATTAAAAATATATCCTTAGATTTGTTGTCGGATGAAGCTTTAAAGTAATTTTTATGTTTTTATAGGATCATTCAACATGAAGGTGAATGTGTAGATCAGCATTGCATTGTATGCACTTTTTTCCCTAAACAGAAAGGTACACTGAAACATTATTAGTTTAAAAATGATGACCCATACAATGGTCTAGAGGGAGATATTCATAGAGAAATGGAGTGTACACACATGAAAGCCCACATAAAACAGGAAAAAACACCATTTCATAAATAAATCCCAAAAAAGACATAAAGCATAGGGGGAAACCTCATTGTACCCTCTCCTAAATTCAAGCGTACAGACGCCCCCCCCTCCCCCCGTTACTTATTCATCAATGACACATCCATCTATTTTCCATTTAGCCCATGCTTTAAATGCCGCAAGCAAACCCAACCTCGTCCTCGTCGTATCTCAGATCTCGTCCTCACCACATCACACCATACCCCTCTCATTGCCGCCGCAACCAGATCTAGAGCAGCTGCAAAAGCGGCGATTGTGGGCGCGACATCGCCCCCAGTCATGGTGAACTCGGCGGAGCCGCCGCCTGCGACTTTCCCATCGGATCTCACCAAGGAAGGTGGTCCTAGGGAGGCGGGTGGTGGGGCCGTGGAGGTAGATCCAACACCGTCGAGTGCCGAACGAGGAAGGCTGATGTCGCTGCCATCAATGCTCAAGCCCTGGGGTAGCCAACGGCAGCTGCGGTGCGTTCCCATCAACCGTCATGGCAAAACCATTGCCCCGGACATGGGATCTTCATCGAATCAGCAATATGAGGTCAGGGAGAGGCTACAGCTTCGCCTTGGCAAGGTGGCAGAGGCATCGGGCACCGGCAACCCCACAGTCGACAAGTACCCTGAGGTCACCGAGGCGGTTTCTCCATAGTTGTTGAATGCCCACCCTGGCCGCCAGCGTCGCCTTGCTATGCCATCCCTCGTGGCCACGACCGCGGCGAGTGCGTCGCCGCAGACTTTCGAGCGCGAGCGGCGGTCGGTCCATGCAGATGCGATAAAGAAGCCGCAATTCTCCATATCACTCTCCGCAGAGGAGATTGAGGAAGACATCTACGGCCTCACCGGCGCACTCCTGCGTAACCGCCCTCGCGGTCGGCCCCGCAAAGTGCAAAAGCAGATCGATGTGAGTTCATGTGCCTCCTTTGCTCCCTCCCCCGACCCCCTTACATTCCAACCCCTGCCGCTCCTCCCTAGGGACCCGTTTTTAATTCCATAAACGCTCCTGTCCCCAGCTGCTATTTCCCGGCGCGCGGTTATCGCAGATCAACATGGAGTCCTACCAGGTGCAGGACAATCGCTGACCCTGTCAACTCAACAAGCGCCTCCACCCAACAGTAAGCAAGCAAAGTGAATTTGCGAATCACAGTTCACATTCAATTCGGTGCTACCATTGTTAGCTACATAATCCATCGATTAATTGGTCAGATAGAGTCAGAGTTGGTATGTATGGATCCCACCAGGAAACTAGTTGTAAGCAGCAAGTGATGACTTCTTAGTGATTTCTAATTTTGAGTTGTACTCCGTGATATTCATTTCCGTAATAGCACTAGTGGTGCTTCGTTACTATGGTATCATCAGCAATTGGAAGGATGTAATGTGGTGTACTAGTAATTGCATTACTCTTGATACTCGAGTTAGTATGTTCGTTGATGCTAGTACATTCGTTCACAAACATCCCTATTGCAATCTCAATGCTAGTACTAGCTTCAGTGCATACAATTTCTTGCTTTTTTTCTCTAGAAGATGTTTTTGCTAGCTAACTGTTGTGGTGAGTGCCATCACTGCTTGGTTGCGTTGTAGCTGGTTGGCATGTGGGCCCAGGACCAAAAGGTTTCGAAAACCCTGGCACCGCGTGGCCTTGCCAGTGGGTGCTGCGTAGTTCGTCACTTGTTTCCTGATTCCTCGTGGGGTTGGCGTGTCTAGGAGGCCGGAGTGAGGTAGTTGAATGACATACATGTATCCAAACCCTTGGTGGTCCCTATCATTGTCCTGGAGCATCCGAGGGTTCCATGACGCCGCACGGTTCATACGCTTTCTAGGTGTGAGTGGGGCTGGTGGATGGGCACAGTTCATGCACACGTTTAATTTTTTGTTGGCAGTGGCTAGGAAACGGTTACTGCTGAGCCGCTTATTTGTTAGCATATATTAAACGAATTTGGTTCATATCAATGGGAAAAAAACACCATACCGTGAAATTCTCCTTCCGTTCTTAAAGATAAGTCATTTTAGAGATTCCAATATAGACTACATATGAAGCAAAATGAGTGAATCTACACTCTAAAATAGGTCTATATACATCCATATGTAGTTTATACTGAAATCACTAAAAAGACTTATATTTATAAACGAAGGGAGTAATGGTTTGATTGATTCCTTATTCCATCAATGATCACGGCCCTTTGCTCTCCTAGCCGTCCGATTTTGCAACGGATTGCCGAGATCGGTAGATCGTACCGATAACCCTAACAGTGCATCTACCTTACGGGACACAACATTGACATGCATGCATATGTAGCTAAAACAGGCTTAAGCTACTCTTTATATTGTTTGGGGGTTATTTATGTGATTGATCCTTATGGTTTCCTTCCCTTTAAACACCATTTGGATCAAAGGAATGGTGCCACCAAAATTCGTTGGATTAGCCTCCTATATCTTAGTTCCATGTGTATTTGAATATTTGCTCGAATCTATTTTTAACCCTCATCAACATGAGATCAAGGCCGGTTTTTTCTTTGTTCTACCAGAGCCACTATTCCTAATATTTTCATGTCTTTTGTGATAGTGCTATGTTTTGCACTTCCAAACCTATCAGATTCATTTGTTATTCGTATTCCTAATACCTTTGATTCATCTCAAGTCATTTATTGTCTATTTGAAATTATGTATTTCATAATAAATTTCCATGCAACTCGGCCCGAAAGATTCGTAGCATATCTCCAACCCAAAATAGGCGGCATAAATTTCAAACAATTTACCCAAGGCTCACAAATGAATCCAACTTCTCATCTTGCCCCTCTAAACCATGGTAGAGAGTAATTATATGCAATCTATGTGAGGAGGCCATTAATGATCTACTCCCTCCGTTCCGAATTACTTGTCGCAGGTATGAATGTATCTAGATGTATTTTAGTTCTAGATACATCTATTTCTGTGACGAGTTGGAACGAAGGGAGTAGCTTTTACATCCGATGCGTTCTCTCTCCTCGCATCTCCCACTGTTCCCTATCTCAGCCATCAATGGTCTGCTTTTCCTCAAATTTGGCAAGATTTCACGGCCGCAATTAAGACCTAGTGGGGGCATCTCAATCCAAAATCGGTCTTTCTGCTGCCCACAATCTTCATAAAAAATGTGCCAAATATTGAGGGGTGGTGGGAGTATAAGTTGTTGATGTGATCCCCTACTCATTTGGGAGATGAAATCTAAGGCATGTTCAGACAGCCCAAACTTGTGCACGAATCCACCATATGCCGGTGTGCTACACCTGAGGTGGCTCGTCGGATGGCAAGCTGGATGTTGGGCTGGCCCTAGGGGCCAGCAGGCCGTGACAATTCAGAAGGCCTTCGACTAACGCAAGGAGCCCTCTCCAAGAAAGTCTAGTACCTTGGCAGGCACGCCAAGGACTCCTCCACCAAGCATGGCTTTAGGTCGATAGGATTCTTGTAACCCTAGGCCTCGTCCCCCTTTATAAGGCGAAGATAGTGGATAGGTCAGGGAAGTCAATGTTTTGGTAGATAGTACCTCCATCCGGGTTTATTAGCCTCCCTTGTATTTTGGATCCAACTTTGACTTTCTATTTGACTAAAAATACAAATTATATTTTATAAAAAGTATACTGTTAGATTTGTATTTGAAAGAGATTTTTCGTGGTATATTTTTGTGATATATTCATGGTCAAACTTTGACCCAAAATAAAAGAGAGACTAATAAACGTGGACAGAGAGAGTACAATGGTCACTTGCTTGCACCAATCCATGAGAGATGGATGAAGGTGAGTTTGACTACATGGGGTGCAAAAGAACTCCCTCCAAGGAAATTGGCAAAATACTCCCTCCATTCCAAAATATAGTGCGTCCGCGCTTTCCGTGGTCCAACTTTGACCATAAATTTAACCAACGAGACCAACTACGGTGGGAGAAAAAAATTATATAATTGAAAACTTCTTTCAAATACGAATTCACTGATATAATTTTTGCTCCCCGCCGCAATCGGTCTTGATAGTTAAATTTACGATCAAAGTTGAAGCACGTAGATAGAGGAAGCACTACATTGTGGAATGGAGGGAGTATATAATTGCCCGTACCCCTCCCCCCCCACCCCCACCACCACACCACCACCACCACCCCTACCACCCACCACAACAGCAAACAAAAGGGGGTGACGGCAGGTTTGACAAAGGTGGGCATACGACATAACCTTGTGCATTTTACTAATATATTGACGAAATGTTGAATGTCTTTTACTAATGGTCGAATGAGAGTGAATGTGAAAATAGGCATTTCTAGTGGTTTTGTCCCGCTTGCAAAAATAACCTGCATACTTCCTGTCCTATGTCTATAAACATTTTCTTCCAGGATCCAATGCAAGAGATGCACACTGAACTCACTCAATGTTAACCCCTCCAGATTTCAGTACAAAAAAGCAAAGCGAATCATGACGGGATTCAGAGAAATATCAGAGAAATCGACGGGATTCACGTACCGTTTTACAGGATGCGCTGGCTTTTGCATTAGAAATTTATAACCATCGTCACCCATTGTAGCTGGGATAGCTGCAGCGGCCATTCCGCCCTGGTGTTGTAGCCTCCAAGCAAAGGTACTGTCAGAACGGAAAGAGAGGATTGGTGGAATAGTTTGTTGTATTGATGTGAGCCGAATCCCGATCGGGAAGGAACAGTGCAAGGGGTGGGATGTTGGGGATCGGGGTGGGGAGGAGTTGGTCCCAGATATTTTATAGCGTCGAGATAGTGGAAGGGAGAGGTGGGGACTGCTGCGGGCCGACCAGCTGGAGGCCGTGTTAGGCATCGGAGGCCACAGCTCGATGGGCATATATACATACATACATATATATATATAAGGTAATTTGTCTGGGGCCGGGCACCTAGACCCATTATATGGCAACTACGTTATAGTGCATGGTATATAATACACAACAAAATGACTTTCCAAATTTATTTGCATGCACTACAACCATCAGCCCTCATTGATTGTTTCCAAAAAGCAAATATACTATTGTTTCCTACAATGATTTCTTTCCAAACAAAAAGGTATGTATGTACGTTCTGATTTTTGAGGTATCAGATACGACAAAATAATATACGGCCGGGTCACACTTTTTAACGCCTAATATTTCTATACAAATTAAGATAACCATATAATATAATGTGACCCAAATTATTATTTTACCTTTAGGAAAATATGATGCATGCTGATACCCACAGATGATTTGTTTCATGCGCACAAATACCCGCACATGATTCTTTTTAGTTTTAGGAATGCATATTTCGTGCCAATACCCACACATAATTTTCCCCATGTCTATGTCGACCTAAGACATAATGCCGGCATACCCATTTTTATTATACGCATGCTTTGTAGATATAAACAAAATTGATAGACTTTGGACGCTACATACCCGAACACTATTTTTTATTACACATATATTATGTTGAGACATAGTTGTAACTGATGCTCGAGATATACCCCAAAATTGTATAATTTAGATATACCTAATATATAGGGTATGTATATATACCTAAGATATTGTACACACAAACTCATTATCTAGTACATGTATATGCCTTGAAGACATATCCAAAAATAATATAGTTTTAATGAGGACATACCTAATAATGATATACTTTTTTTTGGGTATGTATATGTACCAAAGATATTTTACGGACAAACTATTTTCTCCAAGAATATAACATGAATATGGTGTCATGTGACATACGTTTCTCCAAAAAGGTATAAAACATCAATACAATACGAATTCTTGTTCTCTGTAGAAAAGTCCATGTACCAATGCCATGCATATTCCTGCAAAAAAAAGCCATGCATATGACCATTAATTATTTATTCTTGGTTTCCATCTAATGTGGGAATTAAGTGCCTCAAATCAAGCAATAATTAGCAAATAATTCTTTCCTAATGAAACGCTCTAGTACGAGTACAAGTGCACATATCTCAGCGTAATCCAACGATTTATAGGTAAGGTGCCCAGGCACCTAGGTGTCCCAAATGGTCATCATATATATATATATATATATATATATATATATATATATATATATATATATTCGTCACCCTGGGTGAGGAATAGTTATTCTTCACCCCCTTCTATTTTACCATCAATGCATCATAATTTTACGTTCGTAAGTTTTGTCTTATTTCCGACGCAAAAAGAGACCGTAAGAAAATATATAATCGCCGTAAAAAATATTTTATGTTATGTAAAATTACAAACGTAAAAATAGAGTCTAAAATACACATAAACTGTAAATTTTCTTGTCTTATGACCTATATTTTTATTTTCTGATGTCAAATTTTACGTAGTGAATCAATAGGAATGTAACTATTTGAATTCAAAACGTAATTTAATTATAAAATGATCGTAAGATTACCTCGGGTGAAGAATAACTTATTCTACCCTGGGTGATGAATAGTAACACTATATATATATATATATATATATATATATATATATATATATATATATATATATATGAGTACAATGATCAACTTAAAATACAAGACAAGCCAAAACAAATTCTAGTCTATCTCGTCTTTCCTAATAATCAATATACTCAACATCCCCTGTAGTCACAACGGTAGCGACGTAGACGGTGAGACTGGAGAAGAATCCGAAGGTAAGCCGATGGACACCCCCCCCTCCCACAGTCGAATGGTCGATGCATCGCGGAAGGCGTGGCTGGAGTGGAGACCGACGGAGTTGCTCAAGCAAGGCGGTAGCCCTTTGTGACGTTTGTTGAGGTAGCCAAGAGCGTAGATAGTCGGTGTAGCCATAGTCGAGGTAGTCGTGCGAAGAACGCCATGGTCGGTGTCGAGTCGGGGGTCGCCGGTGTTCGAAGTAGTGTCCTCGTTGGGAGCCGCGGAGCTAGCAGAGTAATCTACGTCCGGCCTGGCTGGTGCGCGCGCTTGAAGTAGGTGTAATGAACCTGACAGCGTCGACGAGCAGCGTAGCGGCCACGACCTGAGTCGTACACCGGCCTGTGTGGCAGTTTTTGTGTCCGCTAGGAGACACGATTGGCACGTGGGCCCCACATTATCGCTCACGCTATGTTAAAATATCACTGGTAGCGCATCAACGCGTCGTGCGCCGCGAGTCGACCTCGGCATTAGCTGACTTACCCACACTCCGTCCCTCTGGTTACGGGCGCCACGTGAGCCATACGCCCGAATGGGTGCACGCGGTAGGTATCCTAGTAAAGTGTCCTCGGGCCGCACGCGCGCGGCCCTGAACGCCGCCGATCCAACCAATCCATCGTCAGCAGATCTGCCGATCGCCGATCCGGAGAGGTCTGACTCAGAGTGTCCCGACGCATCCGAACCGACCGACTACAAAACCGGCGACCGGCAGTGCAAAGCTACCCACAGGTCGGCGATTCAGACAGGAGTGAATGCCTGATGACACGTTGGGCAACGTCTGCAATGCTGAATTCGCGCAGTCGAATCCCTGTGCGTTGCGCGCGCTCGTACGCTCCGACGGGCTCGACAACAGCGGCAACGCCGTTGTCAGCCCAGGGTCGGGCCGTAACATTCGATGGCCCGCTCCTGATACGGCGACGGGGCGCAGCTCGGCCGCCTAAGTCGATCGCACCTGGAGTGACCCCGATGACCGACGGCCTTGGTGCGGCGGTTGACCGCGGGCCACGACACTACGGCCCGAAGGGACGACGCAGCGGCAGCGCGCGAGGTGGTGCACCCACGGGAATGGCCTTAGGACGGCGGCGGGGACCTCGTGCCACGGCGCTACGACCCAAAGGGGCGACGCAGCGGC
Source organism: Triticum urartu (assembly GCF_003073215.2). Taxonomy (NCBI): domain Eukaryota; kingdom Viridiplantae; phylum Streptophyta; class Magnoliopsida; order Poales; family Poaceae; genus Triticum; species Triticum urartu. The sequence goes on from NC_053022.1 coordinate 37,845,625, forward strand.
GACGTAGATCAGTGCAGCCACGGGGAGAACCATGGGGCGGCGGCGCTGCGGTCCGATGGGGCGACACAGCGGCAGCCCGTTGCTCGATCGGTGTACGGGTGCGCTGAACTCGGGGATAGGGCAGTGACGACCGACGTAGGTCGACGAGCAGGCCGACGCGCGGACGACGGCCGTGAGGGGCTGCCTATCGCGTGAGACCGCCGGGTCGGGGCGACGGGTTGGCAGACGCACGGACGAGACGGTCGTTAGGGGCCGCCTGTCACACTATGACGTCCGGATAATTAAGCTACAGTTAATATCATGCTAATGAATGCAGGGTCATTACTCTTACTGTTTACTAATCCTCATATGATCCGAGGCATAAGTCAAATTCATTCAAATTAAGCCTAATTTTTAAATTTGTCAAACCATGCAAATAAAAATGTTCAGGTTGTGGCAATAATCCCTGGATATTTGTCATGTTGAGCCAAACCTCTTCTGGAATTTCCAAAATGCCCTGAATTAATTTTTGGTTAGCACAATTAAATCGACCGGTTTCGATTTAAAATAAATATCTAACTTTTCAAAATAAACTAAAACTTCGTGTGCTGCCTTATAATACTATCTAGTATTTATTTGATAAGTGGAACATTTAACAAAGTTCATTTGTTAGCCCAAAATAAATAATTAACAGTAGAAAAAAACTGAAAAGAATAAAAGAAATTGCAAAAGCAAAAGAAGAGGGGCCACAACCGCCCCCTTTCCCACTTGGGCCTCAGCCTACCGGCCCACCCAGCTGGTCGGCCCACCAGGCCCACCTCTCCCTCTCCCTTATCCTCCCACGCCCTAAAATATCTGGACAACTCCCTCCCCACTCTCCTCGATCCCCCACTCCCCATCCCTCCTCTGTTCCTCCCGATCGGGATCGAGGAGATCGCCCGATCCCGCGACCCCGCCGCTGCCCTTCCCGGCGCCACCACGCCGGCGCTACCTCGCCGACGCCGCCTGGCGCTGCCCTCGTCGTCCTATCTGCGGCCCCATCCTCCTCCCCGTTCCTGGATCCGGAAGGGCCTCCCCGCCCCGACCTCGTCTCGGACGCCGCTCGCCGGAGCCGCTCCGCGTCGCCTCGCCTTCGTCTCGGCCATCGCCGCCCGAACTTCCCCGACCCACGGCTGTGCCCTACGTTCCCCTCGTGAGCGCCCCTCCCCTTTTCCCCGTCGCCCGACAAGCCTGCGCGGCCGGTCTACACCTGTCCGCTGCCGCGCTCGCACCCTGGCCGCGCCGTTCGTGCCCTGCGCTCGCGCACGCACACGCCCGCGGCCACCCCTCCGTGCTTGCCGCCCTGCCTTCGCTATGCCTGTCGCTGTGCGCGCCCACGCGCCCCGCTCACCTGCCGCAGCTCCCGCGGCTGGCCGCGCGCGCCAGGCTAGGCCGCGCGCGCCGGTGCCCCTGCTGCCTCGTCGAGGCCATGGCCTCCCCCGCCCCGGTGCCCCCGCCCCCGCACCGAGCCCCCCCCCCCCCCCCCCTCCCCCCCCCCCCCCCCCCCCCCCCCCCCCCCCCCCCCCCCCCCCCCCCCCCCCCCCCCCCCCCCCCCCCCCCCCCCCCCCCCCCCCCCCCCCCCCCCCCCCCCCCCCCCCCCCCCCCCCCCCCCCCACCCCCCCCCCCCCCCCCCCCCCCCCCCCCCCCTGGCCATGGCCGCGCCCGGGCCCCTTCCCGTGGCCGCCCGGCCCCACCGCTCGCCGGTGCTGGCCCCCCCCCGACCTCGCCGGCTGCCGGCGCCCCGTCGCGCCCTGGTGGCCATCGCCGGCCACGGCCTCGCCCGTGTGTTCGGGCGGGCGCCCACGCCCGCGAGCGGCGCCCAATTGGCCCCTAGGCCCTATGACATGTGGGGCCCAGCCCCTGGAGCGTTTTTTAAAGTAAAATTAAAATAATAAATAAATAAATTAAAATAATTAATTAATTAAATTAATTAATCCTATTTAATTAATCTAATTAACCTGTTAGTTTAATTAAATAGTAATTAATTAACCCTAACCCTAATTAACCTAAACAAAGAATGACAGGTGGGTCCCACAGGGCCCACACGTCAGGTTGACCAGGTCAATGGTCAACTGCTGGTGTCATGCTCACGTCGTGCTGACGTCAGCATGCACTGTTCTGGATAATGATGGTTTTAAATAATTAAATAAATTCCTAAAAATGATTTAAATCTTTTAAAAATTTAATATAAAATAAATCGTAGATCGGATGGAAAATATTTTGTACATGAAAGTTGCTCAGAACGACGAGACGAATCCGAATACGCAACCCGTTCGTCCGCCAGGCCATCCCTAGCATTAGCGAAACAGCCACTTTCCCCCTTCCGGTTCATCTGTCCGAAAACCGAACACCGGGGGATTCTTTTCTGGATGTTTTCCACTTCGCCGGTATTCACCTCCTACCGCGTTATGTCACACCCGGCACATCTTATTGCATGTTTATGCTTTGTGGTGCTATGATTTGCTTTATATTTACTGTTCTTCCCCTCTTCTTCTCCGGTAGACCCCGAGACCGATGCTGCCCTTGTGATCGGACTACGTCGACGATGACCCCTCCTTGCCAGAGCAACCAGGCAAGCAAACCCCCCCCCCCTTGAGCATTCTGATATCGCCCATTTCTTTCCCTCTCATACTTGCATTAGAACTGCTACTGCTTTCTGCATGATCCTACTCTGATGCATAGCCTGTTGTTGTTACCTGCTTTCATACCTTACCTGCTTATCCTAAACTGCTTAGTATAGGTTGGTTAGCGATCCATCAGTGACCCCACCTTGTCCCAGTTGCCTGGCTTTATGTGCGATGACTCGATCAACGTGATCGACGTCCAGGCCCCGACACCGCACATCACCCCCCTAGTTGTATGACTCTGCAGAGTTACCATCGAGTGCCGAGGGTGGAACCTCTTACATCACTGCTGATGAGATCTCCGTAGTGTAGCTATACGGTCGAGGTCATCGAGGGTGATTTCCTCCTTAACCACTTCCGTTACGGCTCTGTCGTGCAACCCATCAAACGTGAACCTCGAGGGTGGATCCTCTTACGTTCACCTTGATGATAACAGCGAGTGGAATTCACTGGGGGTGATTCCTTGGGTTTTCCCTTTGGTGTTAGACACACAGTTACTATGGTTACTATAACTTTACACTGAACCATGTTACTAAAGACGGGTCGACCCTGAGGGGTACCCGCACGAGCTTATTAGCGAGTGATGTGGAGTCGGGTTGACCTGGAAGGTGCCCGCGAGATACTTACGAGGCGTGGCCGGGCATTCTTAGCCCTTGCCGCAAGTACTCGAGACGGAGCGATGGGGTCACATCGATCGTGAGTCTCTACTCGTTACCGCGCGTTCCTAATCCACTATGATTTGGATATTTGATCCGAGGGACCTCTGACCTGATAGCACTAACCATCACGTGGGCATAGTATGGGCGTTCTGCGTCGTATGCATCAGCCGAAGCTTAATAGACGTCAGCGACTGAGCGGCGCGCGCCGGGTTGGACTGCGTAAGCTCCTGCCTTGTTGAAGGAGGTAGCTAGGTCTGCTCACCGGCCGCGTACACAACATGCAGGAGTTCTCGGGGAGATGGCCCATGACCCCTGGGGGCATAGGTTTAGTCCGGTGTGCTGGCCTCTCTATTAAGCCTAGATCGGGTTGCGGCGTATTGTTTGGCCGAGGCCGGGCATGACCCAGGAAAGTGTGTCCGGCCGGAGTTAATCGAGCGTGGTGGGTAAGTTGGTGCACCCCTGCAGGGAAGAAAACATCTATCGATAGCATGTCCTACGGTAACGGACACTTGGAGTTGTATCCCGATCGATACAACTAGAACTGGATACTTGTGATGAGAATTGGTTTGTGATGAGAAATGGATAGTATGGCTCTGGGATTGCTTTCTCGCAGGGAGTCGAGAAAGGATCTCTGGCCGAGGTTGCTAACACTACTGCTACTTTACTTTATGCTACTCTACTCCCTCCTGTTGCTGCAAGATGGTGGTTTCCAGAAGATGCTAGTCATCGATAGGACTAAGCCTTTCCTCTATTCTGGCATTCTGCAGTTTAGTCCACAGATACAACCCATTCCTTTGATACAGATGCATACTTAGTTTAGATCTGATGTAAGTCTTGCGAGTACTTTGGATGAGTACTCACGGTTGCTTTGCTACCTCTTTTTCCCCCATACCCGTTTGTTACGACCAGATGACGGATCCCAGGAGTCAGACGACGTCACTGATGACTACTACTACCCGGAGGATGCCTACTACTACGTGAAAACCGCAGACGACTAAGAGTAGTTAGGAGGCTCCCAGGCAGGAGGCCTTGCCTTTTCGATCATTGTTACTTGTGTGCTAGCCTTCTTAAGGCAATCTTGTCTAACTTATGTCTGTACTCAGATATTGTTGCTTCCGTTGACTCTTGTGTCTTCGAGCTTATGTATTCGAGCCCTCGAGGCCCCTGGCTTGTAATATAAAGTTTGTATTATTTTAATTTGTGTCTAGAGTTGTGTTGTGATATCTTCCCGTGAGTCCTTGATCTTGATCGTACACATTTGCGTGCATCATTAGTGTACGATTGAATCGAGGGCGTCACACACGCGAGGCCGCCGGGTCGGTGAAGAGGCCGGCCAGTTGCACCGGTGTCGGAGTGGAGGCGCACGGTGGTCGACGGCGGCAGCGGACGATGCAAACCGATCAAGCATAAATCGGAAAACCAAAAAGAAAAACGCCGATCAAAACGACCGGCGAGAGAGTGAAAAAATCCGGAGCAAGGGCTCGGGAAAAAGACTCTCTAGGGCAGCAGATCAACACAACCGGCGGACGAACCCTAGGTACGAGCGGCGCGGCCCCCGACGATGATCATGGAGGCCGACCGCCCCGAGGGCGGCGCGGGGCGAAAGCAGTGGGCGACGACTAGGATTGGATCGGTTAGACTGATACCATGTCATAAAGGAAAGAGAGAATTCGTGAAATATTTTATTGTATTGCTCGAGCCTCGTAGGCATATATATAGAAGTATAATAATCAATTTAAAATACAAGACAAGTTAGAACAAATTCTAATCTATCTTATCTTTTTCTAATAATCAATATATTCAACATGCACCAGCCCGTTTAGCCATGTCAATAGGGCTTAGGACTATAATCTGCACGTCCCTAAAATTTCAAAATCCCGTACCTTCCGCGCTTCGTCTGTTCGAAACACCCAGTGTTTGACGTACCAGCACATGTGCCCACGCCCACACCCGTCACTGAAAAGCGGGACCGGATGGTGCGCTCCTAATTCCTCCTCCACTGGGGCCGAGTGCCCGAGCGTGAGAAAAGGAGCGGACCGAGGAATCACAATCTTAAGGCCAACTCCAGAACACGACTCCGTCCTGTCCGGGTGCGACCGTTTGGTGCAAAATGAAGATACCAGACGGCCTAGCGCGCGGGCGCAAACGACTTTTGCTCGTTTTTATCTCCTTTTGACTCATCTCCGGCCCAAATTTAATATGCCTTTAGGGTGTGTTTGGTTGTTGTCACCGGGTAGAACATCATGGGTCCGACCCATTCCTACGGCCCATTCCCGCGTTTAGTTAGTCGAACGATTCAGAACCCACTCGTCCTAGGAAAGGGAATATTCGCTCATTATGCCGAACCGAGGCATACCTCGAAATCGGCCGGACGACAGGGAACGAGCCCCTCGCCCCGCACCCGTAGCCCTATCGCTTTCCTCTCGCTGCTCCCGCATCTCCCCCTCTGTCGCTGCTCCTGGACTAGCGCCGCCACCCTCCCGCTTCTCCCCCCTCTCGATCTGCCTTGTCCATCCCTCCCCGGCCCGGCTTCACCTTCCCCCCGCCGTCTCCTCTGTGATGGCGCGCATCTGCACCATGGCGGCGACCTAGCAAGCAGCAACGACGAAGCAGATCGGCCACGGTCCAGATCCTAGGAGCAGCGATGAAGCAGAGGGGCGGCTACCACGTAGGGGCGACCGGAGGTGCTGCAGAAGGTCTGAATCAGCACCTAGCAGCGGAGGCAAGGTGCAGTTTCCACTACCCCTTCGCACATCTCTGTATATGTTCATGTTTGGGCAGATTTTATTTCCTGTGTGCCATGTTCCTCCTCAATTTGTTTCATATATATGTGCTTCTGTGTAGTATGCAGTTCCATGGTTACCTAATTTTTATTTCAATATGTGCTGCTTCGTACAAGCAGATCCATGTTTACAAGTCATTGCTAGCCATATTTTTGATACTATGCATTACTTGTAGATGGTAAGCAAGATGAACAAAAGAAAAAGGATGGCTAGGGGAGCCGCTGTTTTTGTTGCACTAGCTGCAATGGCAGTCATTGTTCGGGCTATAATAAGGAAGACGAGACCACGTATTACCTATGGCCCAATGCATGAAAGAGATCGAATCAGATTTGATTATCTAAACCAAAAAATTTGGCAAAGCGATGTGTTATGCAAAAACATGCTAAGGTTTGAAAGAGCTGCATTCTTTCGCTTGTGCGGCATATTGAGGGATCGCAAATTGCTAGAAGACAGTCCACATCTTAGTGTGGAGCAACAATTGGTAATGTTTTTGCATACAATTGGGCATAACCTTCGAAATAGGGGTATTTCAACCAATTTTGCTAGATCATATGACACAACCAGCATCTATTTTAGAAAGGTTCTTCATGCCATAGGCAAGCTTCGTAATGATTATATAAGGCCGCCATCATTGGAAACCCCTGAAAAAATTGCATGAAATCATCAATTTGACCCATATTTTAAGGTAATTTCAAAAACTATTTCTTATCTATCTAGGCTATATGATATGCCATTTAATACTGGTCACTATATAGGATTGTATTGGAGCTATCGATGGTACACATGTGCGAGCACGTGTTACCAAAGATGTGGAACCTTCTTTTCGTGGTAGGAAGGCCTTTACCACTCAAAATGTGATGGCAGCAGTAGACTTTGACCTCCGGTTCACATATGTGTTGGCTGGTTGGGAAGGGTCCGCCCACGACGCGACCGTTTTAGCTGATGCATTAACTCGTGAGAGAGGCTTACAAGTACCACCTGGTAAGAAGTTGACCTAGATAGAATTTGTCCATATGTTACTGCCTTAAGAAACCCTTGTAACGAATATTTGTTTTTACTTTTTTAGGAAAGTACTACCACCTTTTCGTGGCGTGAGGTATCATTTGAATGAGTGGGGCAACAATCCGGTCCAAAATGATAAGGAGCTATTCAACCTTAGGCACTCAACTCTACGGGTGACGGTAGAGAGGGATTTTGGATCTCTCAAGAGGCGTTTCAAAATTTTAGATGATGCCAAACCATTCTTCACTTTCCCAGTCCAAATCGACATTGTTATAGCGTGTTGTGTTCTTCATAATTATGCACTATCACAAGGGATCGATGAATTCATTATACCGGAAGTGACATGGACCACCCAACCAATTCGAACATCAAGGCAACAATTAAGTGATAATAGGGCCTTGGTAGACCATAGGCTACAAATTGCTGCCCAAATGTGGGAAGATAGGCAACTCATGTATGCAAATTTATGAGTGCGCCGCACTATGTATTTGTAATGTTTATGCAACTACCTTTGCATTTATTTGATGGCCGGACATATTGTGGTATTTATTATGTAAAACCATATATTTGTGATGATTTCATCCCTTTTATTGCAACATTTTGATGGCTGGGCAGATTGTATCTTCTATATGTTTAAATCATGTGTTTGTGCTGATTTCATCCTTTTTATTGCAACATTTTGATGGCTGGGCAGATTGTGACTTTTATATGTTTTAAATCATGTGTTTGTGCTGATTTCATCCTAGTTTTTGCAACATTTTCATGGCTGGGAAGATTGTAACTTATAAATTTAGATGTTTTAATCCATTTTTTTGCAAATTTTTTATGACTGGACAGAAATGGACAATGTTGAAGTTACCGCTGCAAGTGGGAACACCGGAAAAAGTGGGGTCATTGTATGGACATCTTCCATGACCAACACTAGGCTAGGTTTTTTGGCTGACCTTGTTGCTAAAGGGAAGAGAACTTCTAGTGGATTCAGGGAGACACATCTCAAACAATGTACTGCTGTTTTGAACGAGCAATTCAAGCTAGCTATCACCTCTGATCAAGTTAGAAACCATCTCAAGAAGTGGAGGAAGATTTGGGTCAGGGTTGTCAATTTGAAGAATTTAAGTGGAGCTCTATGGGATGAAGATACTTGTACAATTAGGCTCAGCGAAGAACACTATGCAGGTCATTGCATGGTGAGCTTCTTATATTATGAACAATATCAACCCATTTTATGCCTTCATTGTTGTCGTGGAATTGTCACGGCAGATGTCCTTAGTATCAGGACTTAGTCGCGAGGCCAACACATCTATGTGGTAGCTTGAGAGGGGTTGAGCGGGACGAGAGACACGATGTTTTACCCAGGTTCGGCCCCTCATGGTGAAGGTAAAAGCCTACATCCTGCTTCATTGATATTGATGATGATGATCACGGTTACAAGAGTGCTCTATCTCGAGAGTTATTGTCTAAACCTAACTTGTCCAACTTGTGGAACTTGTGAATCTTGTCCCCTTTTGGGGAGCCCTGCCCCTTCTTATATATGTTGGAGGGGCGGGTTACATGACTAGTCCTAGTTGGATTAGGACTAGTCTCTTTTCTATTACAAGACGGATAGCAATCCAGGTCTTATTCAAACTATTTAAGTCGGCCTGCTGGGCCACCTCCCGTGATGGGCCGTGGCCTACCTCCATGAGGATACTCGTGTCCCATATACACGACAGTAGCCCCCGAGCTTTCGGGTGACTCGAAGAGTCGGGCGGAAGGTCTTGATTTTGTTGATGCTTTTGTCTTCCTTGAACGTGGAGCTTTTTTCCGGGTCGTTGACGTAATGGATGCCGAAATGTGGATGAAGAGATTGCCGGGTCATGAAGCGTTGACGTTGATATTGTCGGGTTGTCCTCCGAGGCTGGATTCTGTCTCCAAGCTGGGTCTTCCCTAGCCAGGTCTTTCCGAATTTTTTCCAACTCCCATAGTATGTATATCATCTGTAGCCCCCGAGCGCCGGGTTTGTTTAGGCCTTTAACAATCCGGTGGTATGTGAACTTGTGTTTTGGTAACGAACAAAGTCCATTTTTTCATAAATTCTGGCTTGATAGCCCCCGAGGCTCGAGGCGACACGAGGAGTCGTCTTGAGGCTCTTTGTTCCTAAAATAAAACACATGAATGCATTACATCGTTCGTGATGTATAAAACAAAATTAAATAATAATTTCGATGAATTTGTCAACTTGTGTTCAAGTTGTTAATCGTTCGACTCGACTAAGTAGGCTTTCGCGTGGACTTTTTTCATGGAATATGATATGTTCAGGGTCGACAAAGTCCATGATAGGCATCAGAGTCGATTGACAATACCATACCCACTACTTGGTCGGTTACGAGTTGCATCTGACTTAGTAAAGAACGAACATAAAATTATTTTGCTGATATGTAAGGCACCCATATTTGAACTGTGCATCGTGGCAAATAGTCCTCTTTGGTAACCTTATGACTCAACTTTATGAGAAGAAATTATAGCCCCCGAGATTAACTCAAAGGTGCCGGATATATATAATTGACTGGAAAAAATGAAATTTAAATATCAAAGTGACTTAGCTTGTTTTTATGATGTGGCATAAGCCAGCGGACCGTTGGGGTCGACGAGGCAGTGGAAATGGCAGGCTGGCGAAGGCAACTCGATGGAGACGGGCCTAGATGGCGTGGCGATTCACGACAAGCCGTGAACATCAATGGAGTTTTCCCGGGCTCATGCTTTCTGCTCTTAATTGCACCTTCAGTCAAGGTAATGGACCTTCTCAATAATATCAACTTCAGATCTCCAGTACTCATCATGTTGAACGCAACTTATCCTTTGTTTAAGGGTCAAGTCCTTTTGAGGTTTTCTTCGAGGCCTGACTCCGTATGATTCCCTTTTTCAATTTGCTCAAATGCTGGGGCAGCTTGCATGACACAGAGGCGGCAGCGGCGGCCCGCAGTTGGTGATGTGAGGCTAGCCCGGTGATAGCGGGTCACAATGGTGCCGCGTGGTGAATGTAGCAAGCCTCTCCTGGGGAACAGCTTGAGGAAGCCCCGGGGAAGCAGAACGAAACGGCCATAACGGCGGCTCTGTCACATCCATACTTTATACTAATTGAAGCCTTGTTATAGTACTTGATACTAGCACCAATACCGTACGCGGCACTGCCACATCCATGTACTGCTATTGCTGTAGCTTTGTGCTTCGATCTGTCCTGGCGGTCTGGCCTTCCCAGACGTTGCCGCATCTCCGCTTCTCTTTTTTCTATGGAGGAAAACAATAGCAATTCAGCAGCAGATCTGCAGAACTTTTCCATCTCGATTGCCCAGCTTGGAAAGTCAACCTTTTTTTCACAACAGACAAGGCATGGTTCTTCACACCAACGAAGAAATAAGCCAACGCTGTTGGCCGCAGCGTGACGAGCGTCGTTGTCCAGTTGATGTTTGTGGTGGCTCAGTGATGCCAGCTTGAGGCAGAGACAGAACCCAGCCGATGCACGCGCGAAGCAACTGGGTTGAGTGCGGATGCGGCGACTTGCCGTGGGTGGGTTGACGAAGCGGGGCGAACGGCGGGTCAGCGCCCGGTGGCTCGCAGCAGTTGCCAAGGCCGCTCACTCGACGCCTCGCGGCGGACCGATACGCTGGCGGTTTGCCATGTCAGAATCCAGTAGAAGGAGGCGAGACGCACTCGGATAGGCAGCGGTTCCCAAGTTGAAGGTCACATACGGCGGCGTACAGGAGCCGGAGCCAGCGAGGGGCTTGGCGACTTGAAGGCCGAAGCGGACTCGGTGTCGAGGCCAAGGTCGTTGAATCATGGGTAATCCGGCAGCAGCAGCGAAACCCACGGGGTAGGAGCAGAGGCTCCTCAAGGCCGGGCGGCTCACAGACTTGAAGCGGGCCGACCATAGCCGCAGCTCGGCACACCGGCGAGGGCGACTCGGAGGCGGACTCATAATCCAGCCACAGCAGAAGGCGGACTTGGTCTAACGGTGACGGCGGCTCAGAGGCGGAAGCAAGGCCGTGAGGAAGGAAGCTCGATGAGGCTGGCTATGGCCAGAACGGCAGCGAGGCCGGCTCGCGGCGGTGGAGGTGCCCCGGCGAGGCGATTCAGCGAGACGGGGCTGCAGACGCATGAGCCTCCAAACGGGTCAACGGTGGTTTCTGACAGGGACGCTGCAGGTTGCCTCAAACACCAGTCCAACTTGGCAACTTTTTCTCAATTCTGGAATTAATCTCCTCGTAGCCTCTCTCCTTGTCTTCTAGTGGCGTACTAGTACTTGAAAACACCAGGGTGATGCTTAATGCGATGTAAACAATGCGCGTGTCTGCACTCTTTGATTTAATCAGAAACAACAACTCGGCAACTCTAACTGCAGAAATGTGTGCAACTTGATGGCTTCGGCGGACAAACATCTGCAGCCGTCGTGGTGAATCCTATTGTTTTCCGGATGGCTTGAAAACATATGACTTGACGGCGGCGCACCAAACAATATATCTGCCTTCCGGGTCGTGTGCGGCTGCACGTACGAAACCCTAACCTCTCAAACTTAAACTTGCATTGATGACTCTTTTTCACCGGATGATCGCGGGATCCTCGATCCCTGGGTGAAATCCCTTTAAGAACTCGACACCACCGTGTGCTAGCCCCACGGTGGATGCCAACTGTCGTGGAATTGTCACGGCAGATGTCCTTAGTATCAGGACTTAGTCGCGAGGCCAGCGCATCTATGTGGTAGCTTGAGAGGGGTTGAGCGGGACGAGAGACGCGATGTTTTACCCAGGTTCGGCCCCTCACGGTGAAGGTAAAAGCCTACATCCTGCTTCATTGATATTGATGATGATGATCACGGTTACAAGAGTGCTTTATCTCGAGAGCTATTGTCTAAACCTAACTTGTTCAACTTGTGGAACTTGTGAATCTTGTCCTCTTATGGGGAGCCATGCCCCTCCTTATATATGTTGGAGGGGCGGGTTACATGACTAGTCCTAGTTGGATTAGGACTAGTCTCTTTTCTATTACAAGACAGATAGCAATCCAGGTTTTATTCAAACTGTTTAAGTCGGCCTGCTGGGCCACCTCCCGTGATGGGCCGCGGCCTACCTCCATGAGGATACCCGTGTCCCATATCCACGACAATTATGCTAATGACTTGTGAATTTTTTGTAGACCCACAAACCTGATGCTCCCTTCTTGAATAACCAATTGAGCACTACCATGCCATGGCGACCATTTTTGGAACAACCGGGGCTAAGGGGATGAATGCAAGGTCTGGGAATGATCTCCTCTCTATTGATATTGATGATGAGGTGAATGGTAAGATCAACACGTCACCACAAGTTGGTGAGTCTGCTCACCCCAAAGGACCACCAAAAAAGAAGGCCAAGGCGGTGAAAGTTCTAGAGGGTCCACTAGGTGCCATTCTCAAAGATGGGTTTAAACTTGTTGCTGAAACTCTTGTGAAATCTGGTGGAGATGATGATGATATAGCCGATGATCTTTGGGATGTAGTCTCCAATTTGAAAGAATTTGATGAAGAGCACCTTGCCCAATACTATGCTCATCTTGTTTACAACCCCAAGACTGCAAGAGCCTTCATGAAACTCTCTGAAACCAACAAATCTGTTTGGGTGAGTAGGTATGTGAAGAAAAACTTCTAAATTCGATATGGTTGTATGGTTCTCAAGTATGTGAACTTGACATGTATGGCTATAGTGCCATTGGGTTGCTTTTGGGTATTGGGTATGTGAACCTGTATGGCTGTAGTGCACTTTGCTATGGTTATTTTTATGTTAAAGACATGTAATGGTGTATGGCTGTAGTGCACTTTGCTTTGGCTGATTGCTTCTGGATGTGCCAAATGAACTTGCTACTTCATTGCTGAAAATTGAATTCTATGTCAATATATATTGTTATGTTGTTTTTCTTGAAAATACAAATGAAATGTTGCCGAAATTTTGAATTTTTTGTTATTCTATTTTTCATTCTATTCTTCCAAACCAAACACTGGAACGGAACCAACCCGTTCTACTTTTTTGCACCTACCAAACACAGGAACGGAACCGACCCGTTCCTCTGGAATGGAACCATTCCATTACGTGACAGTTGGTTCCTCAACCAAATACACCCTTAAGGTGAAACGGACAGCGTGCGGACGGGCGGGATGCGCGCGTTTGTCCTCCCCTGGACCGCCCGTCAGTGGCACAAAGCACCCGCCCGACGCCCCGTTTTGCGCCATTTCCCTCCAGAACCCTCTCACGTCCCGACCTCCCCTCCACCCACCACCCTCCCGCCATGGCCGATGCCCCGCCGAATTTCGGCTGCCAGGCCGTCGACCCCGCCCCGAAAGGTGAAGAAGAAGGCGGCCAAGTGTCCGAAGAAGTCGCGGTCGGAACTCACGCCGGCGGGGCTCGCAAAGCTGGACGCGGAATCGACCAAGAGGAGGAACCAGCGGGCGGCGGCCAAGGGCAAGAACGCCACCCCCATGTTCGCCGCCTAGCGTGCTGCATTGGAGGCCACGCGGCACAAGGCTGACGCCGACGAGAAGGAGGCCATCGTCAACAAAGCACACGCCCTCCTCATGCTTGGGATGTGCCGTCCAACGAGTTTCTTGGCACCTCCCGTCGGCCCGGCGAGCACAGGCTCGTCGGTCGCCCGGCCTCCGCAGTGCCCCTCGCCGACGTCGTGGACCACGCCATTGTTGCCCGGTTTTTCCTCCTCCAAGGTACAAAGGCCAGACCCATTTCTCGGGGTCATCGGACGTTGGCGTGATCGTGTCGTCCACCCCACGCCCCTCGGCCGTCATCGACCTCAAAGTCACGCTAGGGTCCGGCAGCGGCGGACGCCCATCCGTTGAGATGCAAAGAAAGCAAGCACAGCCGCCATCTGCGGCCACCATGCCGGCACCCCGCGTCCTGTTCGGCGAAATGCCAACACCAACACCAACGGTCGAGGACCCCTTCTACAACCAGTTCATGGAGAATGTCATCTACGAGGGCTATGGCGAGGCCTTCCAGATGGGTGAGCATGGCGATGCCTTCGATCCCGAGGAGACCCAGAGTCAGGATGGTCATGGCCAGTATGTTGCCAATGGAGACTTTGAGGCCACCGACCATGGTGACTCGTGGCTTGAAGATGATGACATCTATTGCGAAGGTGAAGGTGAAGAAGAATAGGAAGGCATTGATATTGTGGGCGAGCCATTGTTCATCGACGAGCTCACCCAAAGAGCGGAAGCACAAAAGAGGAAGAAGAGCATCCGTACGGGATCATACTCTCAAGATGAGGACAAGTTGATTTGTGAAAGTTGGATGGAGGTTGGCCAAGATCCGAGGATTGGTGCGCAACAAAAGGGACTTGTTTTTTGGACAAGAGTTCACAAACACATTCCATGAAAGAAAGTTGTTTGCGCCCTACCAATTTATGAGCGAATGTGGCATCACCTCGATTCAAAAAAGGTGGTTGTTCATCCAACAAGAATGCAACAAGTATTGTGCCGCACTTGAGAGCGTTAAAGCACGTCCCGTGAGTGGTCTTGGCATTGGAGACATGGTATGGTCTCTTATATTTCGTTGCTACGGCCATGACTTCGGCCTTCTATATGTTTGCATGTCCAATTGTTGTTGATCGTGTAGGCATTTCAATCTTTGAAAGCATTCAAGGCTCGGCACAATGACAAGCCATTCACTCTTACGCATTGTTGGGCGATCATCAACAATTTCCCTAAGTTCAAAGATCAATACTGCAAACTTCAAAGGAATAGAGGCAAGAAGACGGCCGCGTTAGCCGGAGGTGGAGATGGTGAAGCGTTGAAGAGGCCGAGGGGCAAGACCAACTCCAAGATGGACGACAAGCATGATGCGGCATCCTTTGCCTTGCATGAGACTTTGCACGACATAATGTCTCAAAAGGAAGTGAGGGACAAGAAAAGGCGACAAGGCAAGGAGGAGAAAATGAAGCAATACCTGGAGCTTCAAACTAAGAAGCTTGAGTTGGAGGAGGCGGCCAAGAAGAGGAAGATCGACATGGAGGAGGCGTCCCGATAGAGGCAGCTCGACATCGAGGCCGCCGCCAATGCCGCAACCAAAGCAAAGGAGGTGGCGCTAGCGATCATGAGCGCCGACTTGAGCAAGATGAGCGAGAAGACGAGGAGCTGGTTCGAGGCCTGGCAGAAGGAGATGTTTGACGCCGACGGCCTGAACTAGGTGGTATGTTCGTCCGTGGTCGTTCTTTTTGGAGGCTGGCATGGGTGTCGGCCGCCGGATGTGTGCCGGCGACAAACCTATTCATTTTGGAGGTTGGCTGTGTTGCCGGCCGCTAGATGTGTTGCTGGCGACAAAACTATTCATTTTAGAGGCTGGCTGTGTTGTCGGCCGCTGGCTGTATTGCCGGCGAGGTCGTGTAAGCTGGCTGTGTTGCCGGTGTGAACTAGGACCGTTGGCATGAACTGTGGGCCTTGGTTATTCGAATATTTGTGTTTGAAAAAGGAGGCGGACGGGATACGGCCAAAGGATGCGTCCACGCGTTGGGCACACGGCCACTGCATCCCAGAAAAGGCCGGACACGACCCCATTTCCCGCCCCAAACGGACAAAATCCAGGCCAAACGGATGTCTGTTTGGGATCATGCGCTGGAGTTGTGCCTTAGAGCATCTCTAGCAGACCCCGTATAACGCTGACCCACAAAACGTGTTTACAGTTCGCGTAAAAATGGCTTTGCGGGCCGGCGCGGGTGGCCATAGAGTCAAACCCCGGAAATGGACCCGTACAAAAGGATATTCGCAGAAGATGCTTTTTACGGGTCGGCTACCCCGGCTTTGCTCGGGCACCGCCGCGTCGACACGCAAACCGAAAACCCCCAATAAGCGAATTTAACAGCGATTCCGACAAATGAGTTCAAATTCAAACGATACAACATAGTTCGGGCGCAAATAAAAGCATAGTTTTGTAGGACAAATGCAAAAGGACTTGCAAAAGAGAGGACCACGTCCTTGATCATCTTGGTCGCTCTTTACTCCGCACCACCTCCATCGAGGTTATCGCCGGCACTTGTCCCAATTCCAGCACCGAAATCACCGGCGGGCGCACTGAATGCATTGGCGATATTGGTTTCAAATCCCGATGAGAAAACATCATCGACACTGTAACACGCACCGACCTACACAAGCATCCTCCTCTTCAAGATGTCCCTCCTTGCCATATCATGCCATTCTTTGGTGATGTCGTCCATGTCATTGCGGTTCAATGTCATGATCCTATTCTCTTCGGCAAAAGCTTGGACAAGGCTTTGTTCTCAGCGGCACGTGCTCTTCTCTCCTCAATGGCCGTCTTGCGCACCCCCTCGTCCTTGAGAAATTGCCACTTCTCTTGCTTCTCCCGTGCCTTCTCGGCCAACTCTTTCTTTGTCTTCAATGTCTTTGATAACATCAACTCATTTGGTTGCACCATGACATCTATCTTGCCCCAAAAGCTCGACGCTTCGTGTTCCCTCTTGATCTTCTCCTTTGTCTTCTTGTCATCATCGGGCTTGTTTAAGTTACTTGGGCCATCATCATCTTCATCCATGTTCGTAAGTGAACCTCTCTTCGATGGGGATTCCTTGTCAATCAACTTCCACTTCTCGCACTCTTTGAGCATATCCCAACAATGCTCTAGCTTAAATTTTTTGCCTTCGAAAGCTTCCATGTCTTTGTATCTTTGCTGGGCAATTCTCTCCTACACAATTTAAACAAAGTTAAATGATGCAATCACTTCATATGATACAAAATGATGTGCACAACTTGGGACGTGAAAAGGAACTCACATAGTCAGATTCCATGGTTCCACTTGGAGATGCATTGCATACTTGTTCCAAGCAAGCTGCCCAACGGCTGCAAATCGGCTTGATCACATCCCAACGCCCTTGGAGTGACCGAAAGGTCCGTGGTGTCCTATTGGGATGCTTAGCCATCATGTGGAAGTATTGATCCTCGATTCTTTGCCAATATCTCTTGGAGGTTTGAGATGTGCCCGTGCAAGCATCAAGAGACACCACACTCCAAGCCTTGATCAAGATTTGATCTTCCAAGATCGTGTAGTTCTTTGATCTCATGCTTTTTTTGCTTGTGCTTCCTCATACGCCCCCTCATCTACCTCCTCCACTTCATCTTCACCACCGTGATCATGTTGGAAATATGCCCTAGAGGCAATAATAAAAGTATTATTATTATATTTCTTTGATCATGATAATTGTCTTTATTCATGCTATAACTGTATTATCCGGAAATCGTAATACACGTGTGAATACATAGACCATAATATGTCCCTAGTAAGCCTCTAGTTGACTAGCTCGTTGATCAACAGATAGTCATGGTTTCCTGGCTATGGACATTGGATGTCATTGATAACGGGATCACATCATTAGGAGAATGATGTGATGGACAAGGCCCAATCCTAATCATAGCACAAAGATCGTGTAGTTCGTTTGCTAGAGCTTTTCCAATGTCAAGTATCTTTTCCTTTGACCATGAGATCGTGTAACTCCCGGATACTGTAAGAGTGCTTTGGGTGTATCAAACGTCACAACGTAACTGGGTGACTATAAAGGTGCACTACAGGTATCTCCGAAAGTGTTTGTTGGGTTGACACGGATCGAGACTGGGATTTGTCACTCCATATAATGGAGAGGTATCACTGGGCCCACTCGGTAATGCATCATCATTATGAGCTCAAGGTGACCAAGTGGTTGATCACGGGATCATGCATTACGGTACGAGTAAAGTGACTTGCCGGTAACGAGACTGAACAAGGTATTGGGATACCGACGATCGATCTCGGGCAAGTAACATACCGATTGACAAAGGGAATTGTATACGGGGTTGATTAATCCTCGACATCGTGGTTCATCCGATGAGATCATCGTGGAGCATGTGGGAGCCACATGGGTATCCAGATCCCGTTGTTGGTTATTGACCGGAGAGCCGTCTCGGTCATGTCTACATGTCTCCGAACCCGTAGGGTCTACACACTTAAGGTTCGGTGACGCTAGGGTTGAGGATATGTATATGCAGTAACCCGAATGTTGTTCGGAGTCCCGGATGAGATCCCGGACGTCACGAGGAGTTCCGAAATGGTCCGGAGGTAAAGAATTATATATAGGAATGCGTTTCGGCCATCGGACAAGTTTCGGGTCATCCGGTATTGTACCGGGACCACCGGAGGGCCCCATGGGCTGAAGTCCCGGGCTGGTGCGCCCCCCAAGGCCCACCGGGTGGGGCCACCTGTCCCGGGGATGGGCCACATGGGCTGTAGGGGGCTGCCTGGCCTACATGGACAAGGAGTGCTGCTTCTCCATCATCACCAGCCCCTATAGGCCCGGTATTGCGGCACTAGGGTTTCCATATGGGCTGAGTCCAGCCACTAGTGGCAGGCACCTGCGCCTAGGGTTGAAACCCTTGGGGGGGCGCCCCATGCGGGAAACCCCCCTGCCGCCGCACCTAGGAGATTGGATCTCCTAGGCTGCGCACCCCCCCCCTGGCCTATATATAGTTGAGGAGAGGAGGACTTCAGACCTCAGCCTTGGCGCCCCCTCTCTCCCCGTTACATCTCTCTCCTTCGTAGTATAGGCGAAGCCCTGCTACTGTGACGCCCTGCATCCACCACCACGCCGTCGTGCTGCTGCTGGATCTTCATCAACCTCTCCTTCCCCTTTCTGGATCAAGAAAGGAGGAGACGTCATCCGCTAGTACGTATGTTGTTGAACGCGGAGGTGCCGTCCGTTCGGTGCTTGGATCTCGTGATTTGTCACGTCGTGTTACGGCTACATCATCCCCGTTCTTTGAACGCTTCTGCTCGCGATCTACAAGGTACGTAGATGCATCTAATCACTCGTTGCTAGATGAACTCCTAGATGGATCTTGGTGAAACCGTAGAAAAATTTTTGTTTTCTGCAACGTTCTCCAACAGTGGCATCATGAGCTAGGTCTATGCGTAGTTCTCTTGCACGAGTAGAACACAATTTGTTGTGGGCGTGATGTTGTCAACTTTCTTGCCGCTACTAGTCTTATCTTGCTTCAACGGTATTGTGGGATGAAGCGGCCCGGACCAACCTTACACGTATGCTTACGTGAGACCGGTTCCACCGACAAACATGCACAAGTTGCATAAGGTGGCTGGCGGGTGTCTGTCTCTCCTACTTTAGTTGGAGCAGATTCGATGAAAAGGGTCCTTATGAAGGGTAAATAGAAGTTGACAAATCACGTTGTGGCTTTCACGTAGGTAAGAAAATGTTCTTGCTAGAACCCTATTGCAGCCACGTAAAACTGCAACAACAATTAGAGGACGTCTAACTTGTTTTGCAGCAAGTGCTCTGTGATGTGATATGGCCAAAGTTGTGATGAATGATGAATGATATATATGTGATGTATGAGATGTTCATGCTCATTGTAATAGGAATCACGACTTGCATGTCGATGAGATGACGGTGACAGGATGATCATGGAGCCCCAAAGATGGAGATCAAAAGGAGCAAATGATATTGGCCATATCATGTCACTATTTGATTGCATGTGATGTTTATCATGTTTTGCATCTTATTTGCTTAGAACGACGGTAGCTTAAATAAGATGATCCCTCATAATAATTTCAAGAAAGTGTTCCCCCTAACTGTGCACCGTTGCGAAGGTTCGTTGTTTCGAAGCACCACGTGATGATCGGGTGTGATAGATTCTAACGTTCGAATACAACGGGTGTAAGCCAGATTTACACACACAATACACTTAGGTTGACTTGACGAGCCTAGCATGTACAGACATGGCCTCGGAACACGGAAGACCGAAAGGTCGAGCATGAGTCGTATAGAAGATACGATCAACATGAAGATGTTCACCGATGTTGACTAGTCCGTCTCACGTGATGATCAAACACGGCCTAGTTGACTCGGATCATGTTTCACTTAGATGACTAGAGGGATGTCTATCTGAGTGGGAGTTCATTGAATAATTTGATTAGATGAACTTAATTATCATGAACTTAGTCTAAAATCTTTACACTATGTCTTGTAGATCAAATGGCCCACGCTAATGTTGCCCTCAACTTCAATGCGTTCCTAGAGAAAACCAAGCTGAAAGATGATGGCAGCAACTATACGGACTGGGTCCGGAACCTGAGGATCATCCTCATAGCTGCCAAGAAAGATTATGTCCTAGAAGCACCGCTAGGTGACGCACCCATCACAGAGAACCAAGACGTTATGAACGCTTGGCAGTCACGTGCTGATGATTACTCCCTCGTTCAGTGCGGCATGCTTTACAGCTTAGAACCGGGGCTCCAAAAGTGTTTTGAGCGACACGGAGCATATGAGATGTTCGAAGAGCTAAAAATGGTTTTCCAAGCTCATGCCCGGGTCGAGAGATATGAAGTCTCCGACAAGTTCTTCAGTTGTAAGATGGAGGAAAATAGTTCTGTCAGTGAGCACATACTCAAAATGTCTGGGTTGCATAACCGCTTGACTCAGCTGGGAGTTAATCTCCTGGATGACGCGGTCATTGACAGAATCCTTCAGTCGCTTGCACCAAGCTACAAGAGCTTTATGATGAACTTCAATATGCAGGGGATGGAAAAGACCATTCCTGAGGTATATTCAATGCTGAAATCAGCGGAGGTGGAAATCAAAAAGGAACATCAAGTGTTGATGGTGAATAAAACCACTAAGTTCAAGAAAGGCAAGGGTAAAAAGAACTTCAAGAAGGACGGCAAGGGAGTTGCCGCGCCCGGTAAGCAAGCTGCTGGGAAGAAGTCAAAGAATGGACCCAAGCCTGAGACTGAGTGTTTTTATTGCAAGGGAAGTGGTCACTGGAAGCGGAACTGCCCCAAATACTTAGCGGACAAGAAGGCCGGCAACACTAAAGGTATATGTGATATACATGTAATTAATGTGTACCTTACCAGTACTCGTAGTAGCTCCTGGGTATTTGATACCGGTGCGGTTGCTCACATTTGTAACTCAAAGCAGGAGCTGCGGAATAAGCGAAGACTGGCGAAGGACGAGGTGACGATGCGCGTCGGGAATGGTTCCAAGGTCGATGTGATCGCCGTCGGCACACTACCTCTACATTTACCTACAGGATTAGTTTTAAACCTCAATAATTGTTATTTAGTGCTAGCTTTGAGCATGAACATTGTATCAGG
Organism: Triticum urartu; assembly: GCF_003073215.2. Lineage (NCBI taxonomy): Eukaryota > Viridiplantae > Streptophyta > Magnoliopsida > Poales > Poaceae > Triticum > Triticum urartu. Next base: position 37,866,876 of record NC_053022.1, read on the forward strand.
ATCTCGTTTAATTCGAGATAGCTACTCATTTAAATCCGAGAATAATGGTTGTTCTATTTATATGAGAGATATGTTTTATGGTCATGCTCCGCTGGTGAATGGTTTATTATTAATGAATCTTGAGCGTAATGTTACACATATTCATAGTGTGAATACCAAAATATGTAAGGTTGATAATGATAGTCCCACATACTTGTGGCATTGCCGCCTTGGTCACATAGGTGTCAAACGCATGAAGAAGCTCCATGCAGATGGACTTTTGGAGTCTCTTGATTATGAATCATTTGACACGTGCGAACCATGCCTCATGGGTAAAATGACCAAGACTCCATTCTTAGGAACAATGGAGCGAGCAACCAACTTATTGGAAATCATACATACTGATGTGTGCGGTCCAATGAGTGTTGAGGCTCGCGGTGGCTATCGTTACGTTCTCACCCTCACTGATGACTTGAGTAGATATGGGTATGTCTACTTAATGAAACACAAGTCTGAGACCTTTGAAAAGTTCAAGGAATTTTAGAGTGAGGTTGAGAATCAACGTGACAAGAAAATCAAGTTCTTGCGATCAGATCGTGGGGGAGAATACTTGAGTCACGAATTTGGCACACACTTAAGGAAATATGGAATAGTTTCACAACTCACGCCGCCTGGAACACCTCAGCGTAATGGTGTGTTCGAACGTCGTAATCGCACTCTATTGGATATGGTGCGATCTATGATGTCTCTTACCGATTTACCGCTGTCATTTTGGGGCTATGCTTTAGAGACTGCCGCATTCACTTTAAATAGGGCTCCGTCGAAATCCGTTGAGACGACACCGTATGAATTATGGTTTGGGAAGAAACCTAAGCTGTCGTTTCTAAAAGTTTGGGGATGCGATGCTTATGTCAAGAAACTTCAACCTGAAAAGCTCGAACCCAAGTCGGAAAAATGCGTCTTCATAGGATACCCTAAAGAAACTATTGGGTATACCTTCTACCTCAGATCCGAAGGCAAGATCTTTGTTGACAAGAATGGATATTTTCTAGAGAAAGAGTTTCTCTCGAAAGAAATAAGTGGGAGGAAAGTAGAACTTGATGAAGTATTACCTCTTGAACGGGTAAGTGGCGCAGCTCAAGAAAATGTTCCTGAGGTGCCTGCACCGACTAGAGAGGAAGTTAATGATGATGATCATGAAACTTCAGATCAAGTTGCTACTGAACTTCGTAGGTCCACAAGGACACGTTCCGCACCAGAGTGGTACGGCAACCCTGTCTTGGAAGTCATGTTGTTAGACAACGGTGAACCTTCGAACTATGAAGAAGCGATGGCGGGCCCAGATTCTGACAAATGGCTGGAAGCCATGAAATCCGAGATAGGATCCATGTATGAAAACGAAGTATGGACTTTGACTGACTTGCCCGATGATCAGCGAGCCATAGAAAATAAATGGATCTTTAAGAAGAAGACAGGCGCGGATGGTAATGTAACCATCTATAAAGCTCGGCTTGTCGCTAAGGGTTATCGACAAGTTCAAGGGGTTGACTACAATGAGACTTTCTCACCCGTAGTGAAGCTGAAGTCCGTCCAAATCATGTTAGCAATTGCCGCGTTCTATGATTATGAGATATGGCAAATGGACGTCAAAACAGTATTCCTTAATGGTTTCCTTAAGGAAGAATTGTATATGATACAGCCGGAAGGTTTTGTCGATCCTAAGAATGCTGACAAGGTGTGCAAGCTCCAACGCTCGATTTATGGGCTGGTGCAAGCATCTCGGAGTTGGAACATTCGTTTTGATGAGATGATCAAAGCATTTGGGTTTACGCAGACTTATGGAGAAGCCTGCATTTACAAGAAAGTGAGTGGGAGCTCTGTAGCATTTCTCATATTGTATGTGGATGACATACTGTTGATGTGAAATGATATAGAATTCTTGGAAAGCATAAAGGCCTACTTGAACAAGTGTTTTTCAATGAAGGATCTTGGAGAAGCTGCTTATATATTAGGCATCAAGATCTATAGAGATAGATCGAGACGCCTCATTGGTCTTTCACAGAGTACGTACCTTGACAAGATATTGAAGTTCAAAATGGATCAGTCAAAGAAGGGGTTCTTGCCTGTATTGCAAGGTACGATATTGAGCACAGCTCAATGCCCGACCACGGCAGAAGATAGAGAAAAGATGAGTGTCGTCCCCTATGCCTCGGCCATAGGGTCTATCATGTATGCTATGCTATGTACCAGACCTGATGTAAACCTTGTCGTAAGTTTGGTAGGAAGGTACCAAAGTAATCCCGGCATGGAACACTGGACAGCGGTCAAGAATATCCTAAAGTACCTGAAGAGGACTAAGGATATGTTTCTCGTTTATGGAAGTGACGAAGAGCTCGTCGTAAAGGGTTACGTCGATGCTAGCTTCGACACAGATCTGGATGACTCTAAGTCACAAACCGGATACATTTATATTTTGAATGGTGGGGCAGTAAGCTGGTGCAGTTGCAAGCAAAGCGTTGTGGCGGGATCTACATGTGAAGCGGAGTACATGGCAGCCTCGGAGGCAGCACAAGAGGCAATCTGGGTGAAGGAGTTCATTACCGACCTAGGAGTCATACCCAATGCGTCGGGCCCGATGACTCTCTTCTGTGACAACACTGGAGCTATTGCCCTTGCCAAGGAGCCCAGGTTTCACAGGAAGACCAGGCATATCAAGCGTCGCTTCAACTCCATTCGTGAAAGTGTTCAAAACGGAGACATAGATATTTGTAAAGTACATACAGACCTGAATGTGGCAGATCTGTTGACTAAACCTCTCCCTAGAGCAAAACATGATCAACACCAGAACTGCATGGGTGTTCGATTCATCACAATGTAACTAGACTATTGACTCTAGTGCAAGTGGGAGACTGCTAATCACATCATTCTCCTAATGATGTGACCCCGTTAATCAAATGACAACTCATGTCTATGGTTAGGAAACAAAACCATATTTGATCAATGAGCTAGTCAAGTAGAGGCATACTAGTGACATACTGTTTGTCTATGTATTCACACATGTATTATGTTTCCGGTTAATACAATTCTTGTTGGAAATATGCCCTAGAGGCAATAATAAAATGGTTATTATTATATTTCTTTGTTCATGATAATTGTCTATTGTTCATGCTATAATTGTCTTATCCGGAAATCGCAATACATGTGTGAATACATAGACCACAACACATCCCTAGTGAGCCTCTAGTTGACTAGCTCGTTGATCAAAAGATAGTCATGGTTTCCTGACTATGGACATTGGATGTTGATAATGGGATCACATCATTAGGAGAATGATGTGATGGACAAGACCCAATCCTAAGTATAGCTCAAAGATCGTGTAGTTCGTTTGCTATAGCTTTTCCGAATGTCAAGTATCATTTCCTTAGACCATGAGATTGTGCAACTCCCGGATACGGTAGGAGTGCTTTGGGTGTGCCAAATGTCAGAACGTAACTGGGTGACTATAAAGGTACACTACAGGTATCTCCGAAAGTGTCTGTTGGGTTGGCACGAATCGAGACTAGGATTTGTCACTCCGTATGACGGAGAGGTATCTCTGGGCCCACTCGGTAATGCATCATCATAATGAGCTAAATGTGACCAAGTGGTTGATCACGGGATCATGCATTACGGTACGAGTAAAGTGACTTGCCAGTAACGAGATTGAACAAGGTATTGGGATACTGACGATCGAGTCTCGGGCAAGTAACGTACCGATTGACAAAGGGAATTGTATACGGGATTGATTGAATCCTCGACATCGTGGTTCATATGATGAGATCATCGAGGAGCATGTGGGAGCCAACATGGGTATCCAGATCCTGCTGTTGGTTATTGACCGGAGAGTCGTCTCGGTCATGTCTACGTGTCTCCCGAACCCGTAGGGTCTACACACTTAAGGTTTGGTGATGCTAGGGTTGTTGAGATATTAGTATACGGTAACCCGAAAGTTGTTCGTAGTCCCGGATGAGATCCCGGACATCACGAGGAGTTCCGGAATGGTCCGGAGGTGAAGATTTATATATATGAAGTTAAGTTTCGGCCATCGGGAAAGTTTGGGGGGTAATCGGTATTGTACCGGGACCACCGGAAGGGTCCCGGGGGTCCACCGGGTGGGGCCACCTATCTCGGAGGGCCCCATGGGCTGAAGTGGGAGGGGAACCAGCCCCTAGTGGGCTGGTGCGCCCCCCCCCCATGGGCCTCCCCTGCGCCTAGGGTTGGAAACCCTAGGGGTGGGGGCGCCCCACTTGGCTTGGGGGGCACTCCGCCCCCCTTGGCCGCTGCCCCCCCTTGGATATTGCATCTCCTAGGGCCACCGCCCCCCCCCCCTAGGGGTCCTATATATAGTGGGGGGAGGGAGGGCGGCCGCACCCTAGCCCCTGGCGCCTCCCTCTCCCTCCCGTGACACTCCTCCCTCTCCCTGAGCTTGGCGAAACCCTGCCGAGATCACCGTTGCTTCCACCACCACACCGTCGTGCTGCTGGATCTTCATCAACTTCTCCTTCCCCCTTGCTGGATCAAGTTGGAGGAGACGTCTTCCCAACCGTACGTGTGTTGAACGCGGAGGTGTCGTCCATTCGGCACTAGGTCATTGGTGATCTGGATCACGACGAGTACGACTCCATCAACCCCGTTCTCTTGAACGCTTCCGCGCGCGATCTACAAGGGTATGTAGATGCACTCCCCTCTCCCTCGTTGCTAGATGACAACATAGATTGATCTTGGTGATGCGTAGAAAATTTTAAAATTCTGCTACGTTCCCCAACAGATTCTAGCATGAATAATAAACATTTATCATGATATAAGGAAATAAATAATAAATTTATTATTGCCTCTAGGGCATATTTCCTTCAAAGGCGAAGTTCATTGCAGGAAGAATCATTCCAGCTATTGCAACTACAATGGCCATGGCCACATGCCTTGTGTGCCTTGAGCTTTACAAGGTTCTGGCAGGTGATCACGCAGTTGAAGACTATCGCAATACATTTGCAAGCTTGGGACTACCAATGTTCTCCATGGCTGAACCTGTTCCGCCCAAGGTGGTGAAGCATCAAGACTTGAGATGGACAATGTGGGACCGATGTCTATCAAGGACAACATTACTGTCGCCAGAACTACCTAAGCGGTTAAGCGGCAAGGTCCTGACTACTTACAGTGTCTCTTGTGGCACATCCTTGCTATACCAACACCATGGTCCCAATGCACAGGGATCTAGATAGATGTTCTAGCATACAGGAAGCATTTTGATTTTGTTGTGGCTTGTGAGGATGATAAGGGGAACGACATTTATCTCTCCCTTATCTCCATTTACATCCGATAGGCAGGCGTTGTCACTCTATTGTGAGGATAGACGATTGTGCAAAGAATTCCTGTGGAGAGATGTTTGAAACATTCCTACTCTTGGTCGGTTCGGTTTCTTTTTGCATTGGTAGCAATCCATAGCGTTTTGTGTGGGTCCTTCCGCTCTGTTGTTGCATGCCAAGTATTTGCATGTGTGCGATGTTGTCTGATATTTTGATGAATGAACCATAGCCTATCCACTGGGTAGCATGGGATTGATATTTTGGGGTTGCTTGAAGATGTGTTCATCGAGTCATTACAATTTTTACCTCACATACATCAGTACCTCACTGCAACCATCACTTTATTCTTCTTTATCCCTGGAGTTAAGCTATGAACATACTGTTGTTGTGGTTAAGCAAAACTGTATCTAGCAGTTTTGCAAAAAAATCAACTTGGCTGATCCCTTTTCATTGCTTTGACATAATGGAAATACAAGAGCTAGCCAATTTGTAGCCAGCAAGTTCAAAGCGAGGTTCAGGAAGCAGGAAATGGAAAAGAGTTGAGTTTCTACATGTGCCAATCCAAACACATGCTATGGAGCCAAAACTTAATGGCAACAAATGCTCCCCTCGGCCGACACCACCCCTCGGGAGGCGGCAGACCATGTGGCGGGGAGGTGCGACGGTGTTGGTGGTGGCTGGGTCCGGACGGAATCGGTCGGATTCAGTGCGGCAGCGGCGGCGACAGGATTTGGCTACAGGGGGCTGTGGTAAAGAGGCGGTTGGGCAGCGAGGGGTTGATTGGCGTTTTTGGGCAGCAACCTTGCATATATGTAGCGGTTGTGCCCTGTTTTTTGGGCTATGCTACGCAAAAACGTTTTTGACCATGTTGGAGTTTTTGGGCAGCTATTAGAGAGGTTTTTTGGCCTCCAGAAGCCTAAAAGGGCAGGGTTGCCCTATTGTTGGATATGCTCTTATGAGCATGGTTACTATATACCGTTTTGTATGGCATATGCACGTTTTAGGTTGTCAATTTGACTACTGAAACACGTCTTGCACGTCATTAAAAAATATATCCTTAGATTCGTTGTAGAATGAAGCTTTAAAGTGTTTCTTTTAATAGGATCATTCCAACATGAAGGTAAATGTGTAGATCAGCATTGCATTGTATGCAATTTTTTCCCTACGCAGAAGGTACATTGCAAGATTAGTTTTAAAAACGGTGATCCATACAATGGTCTAGAGGGAGAAATTCATAGAGAAATGGAGTGTACACACATGACTTTCTCCCGAAAAAAAAGAAAGTAAACATAAAATGGCAAAAACACACTGTTCCATAAATAAATCCCCAAAAAAGACATAAAGCATAGGGGGAAACCTCATTGTACCCCCCCCCTGAATTCACGCGTACACACGCTCTCACGCGTAAAAAGACATAAAGCATAGGGGGAAACCTCATTGTACCCCCCCCCCCCCCTAATAAACGCGTACACACGGTCCCCCCCCCCCCGGTTACTTATCAATGACACATCCATCTATTTCCCCTTTAGCCCATGCTTTAAATGCCGCAAGCAAACCCACCCTCGTCCTCTCCGTATCTTAGATCTCGTCCTCACCACACCCTTCTCATTGTCGCCGCAGCCAGATCTAGATCGGCTGCAAAAGCGGCGATCGTGGGCACGACATCGCCCCCGGCCATGGTGAACTCGGTGGAGCCGTCGCCTGCGGCTTTCCCATCAGATCTCACCAAGGAAGGTGGGGCTAGGGGGGCAGGTGACGGAGCCGCAGAGGTAGATCCAACACCGTCGAGTGCCCACCGAGGGAGGCTGGTGTCACTGCCATCAATGCTCAAGCCATGGGGGAGTCAACGGCGGCTGCGGTGCGTTCCCGTCAACCGCCATGGCAAAATTATTGCCTCGGACACGGGATCCTCCTCGAATCAGCAATATGATGTCAACGAGAGGCTACAGCTTGGCCTTGGCAAGGTGGCAGAGCCATCGGGCACCGGCAACCCCGTAGTCGACAAGTACCCTGAGGTCACCGAGGCGGTTTCTCCACAGCCGTTGAAGGCACGCCCTGGTCGCCCACGTCGACTTGCGATGCCATCCCTCGTGGCCACGACCGCTGCGAGCGCGTCACAGCAGGCGTTTGAGCGCGAGCGGCGGTCGGTCCGCGCAGATGCGCTCAAGAGGCCGCAGTTCTCCGTATCACTCTCCGTGAAAGAGATTGAGGAAGACATCTACGGCCTCACCGGTGCACTCCCGTGTAGCCGCCCTCGCGGTCGGCCCCGCAAAGTGCAAAAGCAGATCGATGTGAGTTCCCGTGCCTCCTCTGCTCCCTCCCCTGACCCCCTTACATTCCAGCCCCTGCTGCTCCTCCCTAGGAACCCATTTTAATTCCATAAACGCTCTTGTCCCCAGCTGCTATTTCCTGGCGCGCGGTTATCGCAGATCAACGTGGAGTCCTACCGGGTGCCGGACAATCGCTGACCCTGTCAACTCAACAAGCGCCTCGACCCAACAGTAAGCAAGCAAAGTGGATTCGCAGATCACAATTCACCTTCAATTGGGTGCTGCCATTGTTAGCTACATAATCCATCGATTAATTGTTCAGATAGAGTCAGAGTTGGTATGTATGGATCCCACCAGGAAACTAGTTGTAAGCAGCAAGTGATGACTTGTTAGTGATTTCTAATTTTGAGTTGTACTCTTTGATATTCATTTCCATAATAGCACTAGTGGTGGTTCGTTACTTTGGTATCATCAGCAATTGGAAGGACGTAATGTGGTGTACTAGTAATTGCATTTCTCTTGATGCTCGAGTTAGTATGTTCGTTGATGATAGTACATTCATTCATATACATCCCTATTGCAATCTCAATGCTAGTACCAGCTTCAGTGCATACAATTTCTTGCTATTTTTTCTCTAGAAGATGATTTTGCTAGCTAACTGCTATGGCAAGTGCCGGTACTGCTTGGTCGCATTGTAGCTGGTTGACATGTGGGGCCGGGACCAAAAAGTTTCGAAAACCCTGGCACCGCGTGGCCTTGCCAATGGGTGATGCGTAGTTCGTCACTTGTTTCCTGATTCCTCATGGGGTTGGCGTGTCTGGGAGACCCGAGTGAGGTAATTGAATGACATACATGTATCCAAACCCTTGGTGGTCCCTATCATCGTCCTGGAGCGTCCCAGGGTTCGATGACGCCGCATGGTTCATGCGCTTTCTGGGTGTGAGTGGGGCTGATGGATGGGCACAGTTCGTGCACGCGTTTTTGATGGGATCAAGGGGGGTTATTTCTTTGTTTTACCAAAGCGACTATTCCTACAGTTTTCATGTCTTTTGTGACAATGCTATGTTTTGCACTTCCAAACCTATCAGATTCATTTGTTATTCATATTCCTAGTACCTTTGATTCATCTCAAGTCATTTATTGTCTATTTGAAATTATGTATTTCATAATACATTCCCATGCAACTCGACCCAAAAGATTCGTATCATATCTCCAACCCAAAATAGGCGGCATAAACTTCAAACGATTTAACCAAAGCTCGCAAATGAATCAAACTTCTAATCTTGCCCCTCTAAATTGTGGTAGAGAGTAATTATAGGCAATCTATGTGAGGAGGCGATTAATGATCTAGCTTTTACATCCGATGTGTTCTCTCTCCTCACATCTCACACTGATCCCTCTCTCAGCCATCAATGGCCTGCTTTTCCTCAATTTTGGCAAGATTTCACGGCCGCAATTAAGACCTAGTGGGAGCATCTCAATCAAAAATCGGTCTTTCTGCTGCCCACTATCTTCATAAAAAATGCGCCAAATATTGTGGGTGGTGGGAGTATAAGTTGTTGATGTAATCCCCTACTCATTTGGGATATGAAATCTAAGGCATGTTCAGATAGCACAAACTTGTGCACGACTCCACCATATGATGGTGCGCTACACCTAGGGTGGCTCGTCGGATGGCAAGCTGGATGTTGGGCTGGCCCTAGGGGCCAGCGGGCCGTAACAATTCAGAAGGCCTCCGACTAACGCAAGGAACCCTCGCCAAGAAAGTCTAGTACCTTGGCAGGCACGCAAAGGACTCCACCGAGCATGGCTTTAGGTCAGTAGGATTCTTGTAACCCTAGGCCTCGTCCACCTTTATAAGGCGAGGACAGTGGATAGGTCAGGGAAGTCAACGTTTTGGTAGATAGTACCTCCATCCGGGTTTATTAGCCCCCCTTGTATTTTGGATCCAACTTTGACTTTCTATTTGACTAAAAACTACAAATTATATAACATGCGCTACACCTTGGGTGGCCCGTCAGATGGCAAACTGGATGCTGGGCTGTCCCTAGGGGCCAGCGGGCCGTGACAATTTAGAAGGCCTGCAACTAATGCAAGGAGCCCTGTGCAAGAAATCTAGTACCTTGGTAGGCACACCAAGGACTCCCCTACCGAGCATGGCTTAGGTTGGTAGGATTCTTGTGACCCTAGGCCTTGCCCCCCTTTATAAGGCGAGAAGATAGGTCAGGGCATCAACTTCATAGTCATTGTCTTGTAGATACTACCTCCATCCGGGTTTATTAACCCCTCTTGTATTTTGGATTCAACTTTGACTTTCTTATGACTAAAAAAATACAAATTATATTTTATAAAAAGCATATTGTTAGATTTGTATTTGAAAGAGATTTTTCATGGTATATTTTGTGTGACATATAAGTTAAATTTTATTAGTTAAAACTCATGTCAAACTTTGACCAAAAATAAAAGGGAGCCTAATAAACCCCGGACAGAGAGAGTACAATGGTGGCTTGCCTTCGCCAATCCATGGGAGGTGGATAAAGGTGAGTTTGAATCCATGAGATAAGAGAAATGGCATTTTATTAATATTTGAAGAAATGTTGAATGTCATTTTACTAATATTTAACGGATTTAATGACACCATAATTGTGATGATTCCGAAGGTAAACTCACTGGAGTTACTGTCACAATTCCGACCTATAAGCTTGTGTAATGTATTGTATAAAATTGCGGCGAAGGCACTGCCCAACCGCCTCAAAGTGGCGCTGACTTTTATGATCTTGGAGGAGCAAAGTGCCTTCGTTCCCGAAAGGTTGATAACGGACAATGTTTTGGTGGCATATGAATGTGTGCACGCCATTAGGACACACAAGAGGAGGAAACCATTATATGTTGTAAAGCTAGATATGATGAAGGCGTATGACAGGGTAGAACGGGATTTCCTTAATAAAATGTTGATGAAGTTTGGCTTCTCTAGTCACTGGACGGAGATGGTCATGAGGTGTGTTAAAACAGCAAAATTCTCTGTAAAGATGAATGGATGACTCTCCAACAGTTTTGTCCCTTCAAGAGGGCCTCGGCAGGGAGACCCCCTATCCCCATATCTTTTTCTTTTTGGTGTGGAGGGGTTTTCGGCGCTGCTAAGGAATGCACAAAGGGAAAGGGAAATAAAGAGAGTATCGTTTGGGAGCAACAGCCACTGTTACTCATCTTCTCTTTGTAGATGATAGTGTGGTGTTTCTAGAGGGAACTCAACAAAACTTTGCTTCACTCCGAGCCATTCTGCAGGACTATGAGGTTGCCTCAGGTCACAAAGTTAACTTGCAGAAGTCATCAATATTTTTTGGTAAGGGGAGCACGGAGGAGAGTAAAGAGGACCTCAAACGGGTGATTGGGATAGCTTCCGAGGCCTTAAGTGAGAGATACTTGGGGCTCCCTACGGTGGTAGGGAGATCCAAGGACGGGACTTTCAAATATGTCAGTGAGAGTGCACGTGAGAAGGTGGCAGGATGGAAGGGCCAAGGGCTCTTCAAGACAGCAAGGGAGGTACTTGTCAAGTATGGGCTCCAATCTACGCCGACTTTTACTATGAGCTGCTTTCAACTCACCAAAAGAATGTGCGGGAACCTTTCTTCTATCTCTTCGAACTTCTGGTGAGCCGTTTTTTTTCTTTCACGCGAGTCACGGTTTTGCTTCCGCGAAAGGCATAGTTGTGCTTTCGCGAGAAGCATGGCTGTGCCTCTTCAGAAACGAAAAAAACGCGTTTTCTCTTTTTTTTTCCTTCCACGCGAGTCACGGTTTTGTTTCCGTGAGAGGCACGGTTATGATTTCGTGAAAGGTACAGGCATGCCTCTTTCAGAAAGGAAAAAAAACCCGTGTTTCTGGTTCGGTTTTTTCGTCTGTTTTTTTTCATGAAAAAAAATTTCGTTAAAACTTATCAACATGGGATCTAGTTTTGAAAATCTTGACATGAGGAATCCAACGATGAAAGAGATTCGAAGACGCACGGTTTAAAAGATAAAACGTTTTGAATAAACGGATCTATAAAAAAAGAAAAAACTTTCAGGTTATGACAAATGGCGCACATGCAGCGCGCCACTTGTCACAATCTGGAAAGGTTGAAATGATCTTTACAATGAGTACTCCTCGACTAGTGATTTCGGCTAATATTGCTAGCGGGTCCTTAAGCGTGGAACAGGAGCTCCGCGTGGCTCCTGTTGTTTTCTTTTTTGAGGGGTTGGCTCATGTTGGCTGATGTTGCCTAACGCGAAAAATAGTCTCATCCCTTTTTGTAGCATCTTTTCTAATTGGATGCGCCTGTAGGCCTTGTTTATGTGTCAACGGCCCAAATTCTAAAAGAAAAAGTGTCAAGGGCCCAAGCACAACAAGTAGATCCACAAAGGAAACCCCTAAAAAAACCAGACGCCGAGGAAACCCTCGCGCGCCTCCGCCGCCGACCATGGCGGGCGCTCTCGCAATCGCCGCCGCCGCTGGTTCTTACGATCGCGATTGGGCGGGGCTGCCGGAGGAAATACTCCTGATGTTCATGCAGGAGCTGGAGATCCCCGACCTCGTCCGCTCAGGTGCTGTCTGCGCCTCGTGGCATGCTGCTTACCTAGACGTCCGCCGCCATCGCTTCCCCCTTCCGATCCCCCGGAATCAGCTGCCCTGCCTGCTCTACGCATGCCGCGATTCCGCCGCAGACGGCGCCCGTCGTATGCTGCCCCTTCACCGGCGATTCCGTCCGAGTCCCCCTGCCGCAGCCCCCGCTCACCCGCCACTCCACCATCGGCTCCGCGCACGGTTGGCTCGTCACCGCTGACGAGGCCTCCAACCTCCACGTCCTCAATCCAATCACGGGCGCCCACGCCGCGCTCCCGCCCATCACCACCCTCCACCATGTCGAGAGCTGTACCGACGCCGAAGGCCGCCTCATGTACAATGTCTTTGAGGGCGGTGATCCGGAGCCGATCCCCTTTGACACGCGCGAGGCCAGGGATTGCATGTACCACCGTGTTACCCTCTCCTGCAGCCCGGCGGCTGGGAGCGCTTGCATCGTGCTGCTGGTGCACATGCCAGACGGCGAGCTCTCTTACGCCCGGCTCGGTGACGAGCGGTGGACGTTGATCTCGCCCGACGACCACCAGCTCATGGGCATAAGTTGGGGCTTCATGGACTCTTTCTACAATCAGGATGATGGTTTGTTCTATGTGCTTCGTAGCCACAGATCGGTTTTCACCCTAAATTTCAATGGCCCATTCCTTGTTGTTAAAAAGATCATGCGCAGAGATAGGAAGGGAAATGATCCTTCTAGCATGTACATCCTGCAAGCTCGAGTAAATAGCATAAAACTACTACTTTACAGGCTAGGGTTCCAAAAAACTACCGAATTTTAATTTTTCTCAGATAACTACCAACTCAGGGGTTGGCTGTTTCAGAAAACTCAAATCACCGAGTCTTTAGTAGTTGATCACGATTATGACAGTTGGGGCCCACAATTTTGTTTGACCGTTTACTTTGACCATTAGCTTACAAAGGGGGCCCACCTGTGAGTTTTCAATCAGGTCCCTAAAGGTTTTTGCAAAAAGCAATCGGGTCTCCAGAGGAGATGCGCCTGCTGCAGCCTGCTCGATCCCGAGCTGCCTGCACCGGCCGGCGAGCCACACGCGTAGTGCCTCTCCTGCCGCCATGCTGTGCGCGTAGTGCCTCTCCTGCCGCCGTGCAGCCATGTCGTGCCTCGCCTGCCGGCATGCCGTGCCGTGACTCGACTGCCGCCGCGCCGTGCCTCGCCTGCGGCCGCGCCGTGCCTCGCCTGCGGCCGCGCCGTGCCTCGCCTGCGGCCTCCGTTATCCCCTGCCGCGAGCTCCTCAAGCTCGACGTGGTCGTCGCCGGCTTGGGAGGGGAGGCGGCGGCCAGCACACAAACGCCCCCCCATGGCGCATGCGGTGACCACGGGCAGAGCCCCATGGCGCGCGGCGACAACCACGGGCGAAGCCCTATGGCGCGAGTTGACCGCGGGCGGAACCCCATGGCGGCGGCGCGCGGTGGCGACCACCCATGGTGGCATGCAGCGGCGACCACGGGCGGAGCCCCATGGAGGCGCAACAGCGACCACGGGCAGAGCCCTTTGTAGGCGCGGCGGCGACGGTCCAAGGACCCGATTGCTTTTTTAAATGATTCCAAGGACCTGATTGCTTTTTTAAAATATTATAGGGACTAATCCGTAAAAATCTGTGGATGAGGTGCTGACATGTGGCCCCCACAAGTCAGTTAACAGTCAAACAAATGGTCAACCAAACGGTGCGTTTAGTGGCGGGCCCGACCTGTCATAAACATGTTTAATTTTTTTAATAAAGAGGATTTGGGGTTTTTTGAAACAGCCAACCCCTGACTTGGTAGTTATCTGAGAAAAATTAAAATTCGGTAGTTTTTTGAAACCCTAGCCTGTAAAGTAGTAGTTTTATGCTATTTACTCTGCAAGCTCCATGGGGTGATATTTTGCAAATATGGAGGTGGAGGAGCTACGTCGATTCATCAACACCCGTGGAGCTTCCTGGAGATCTGCTAGGTCACAACGAAGATGACATAGACCGGTATATTGAGCTGAGAACAACTGAAATAGAGATCTATAAGGTTGACCTTGAGAACCAGACACTTGTGAAGATGACAAGCTTAGCAGGTCATGCACTATTCCTTGGTTATAATAGCACCATGTGTTTTGCCACTAAAGATTTTCCAACATTGAAGCCAAACTGTGTCTATATCACGGATGACTCTTATGAGTATGTCAACATCGGTAAGCATAACTGGGCGAGAAATCAGAGTTTGGGATATAGAAAACAAGAGTCTGCAGACTTTTGATAGTGATTTGCTTACTAATTCCTGGATGAACTGGCCTTCTCCGGTTTGGGTAACACCCTCCCTTTTCTAGTAAGTGACTTTTTATTTAGTGATGTGTCAGGACCCAACTGAAGAATCAACAGCAGTCCGGCTAAGTTTAAATTCCCTGCCGTTGGCGCGAAGCTTCCCGGGCCGTCCATCGCCCATCGGACGCTCTTCTTTCGCTCGTACCGCTTCGCGTAAGGAGAAGCTCTGGATCGCGTCGAAGTGGCATCGGACGGCTAGCCGCAAGGCTCGGGTCGCTGTTCACTTTCCGGCAAGGACTTACAGCGTCCCACTGCTTTTCGTTTTACTTTCTTACTTTTTCTCCAATTTGTAAGGCTATAAAGCCAAGGATTCCTGCTCGTTCAAGGGCATGAAATTGTTAGGGTTTCCCCTTTCCGCCGCGAGTGTTCCTGGCCGGCCATAGATTCCTCTTGGCTTGTACTAAAACTCTCTGAATTAAGCCAGTAAATTGAGCTAGTTTGAGTGGAATCCTCCCCCTTTTCTCTGAATATTATTCTTCAGACTCCTCTGGGTCTGACAAGTGGTAATCAGAGCAAGGTTTCTCCTTGGCTGCGCGAGATCCGGTGCCGAAGTGGAGTTGGAGGCGCCATAAAATCCTCCACTTCTCACCGGCGACGTTGGGCGGCGGTGGTTCTCCGGTGGCGATTGGCGGCGGTGAGAAATTCGATACAGGTTTGGGCGCGGGAAGAGGTTGCAGAAACACACCGTCTCTGTGGTAAAATCCCTCCCTCCCTCCCAGATCCGGTGTACTTCTGGAGACGCGGCGTTGGCGGCGGTGCTGGCGGCGGCAAGATCGAAGGCCAAGGTCGGCTTGCAGCTCCGGCTGTGGTAAAATTCCTCCCTTCGCCGGCTGATCACACACAGCGAGGTTACTCGGCACTCTGCCAGTTCTAAAAACCCTCCCTGTGTTCTATTGGTGCAAGCATGACGGGCCCTACGGATTCCTCCTCTACTGCAAACCTGGAGCTCCAATCCTTGCAACTAGATGTCAAAACCTTGCAGCAGAACAGAGAAACAGACAGACAAGACTTTGAGGATTTCAGAGACCACGTTGCTACAAATTTTCACTCACTGCAGAAAACCTTGAGTGAATTGCAGGGCTCTCTGAACAGCTTCATTGCGGGCTTTCCCAAACCCAGGGAAAATCCTCCAAGCCCTCAACAGATAGCACGAGGTAGTGGCCAACAACAACAAACACCACAAGGCCCAACTCATGCACCAGCGGCTGTCCTTCAAACTCCCCCAACTATTGGTTCTGCAACCTTAGTGGACAAAAACACTGGCAAAGAGCTGAACTTGGATGGAAGCAACAAGGCCCCTTACAGTCATCCACACTTTGCTGCTAGTAAACAACCTGTTCCTGAAACCAGAGCACCCACTATTGTAAATCAAACTCTGAATGCTCAGCAGATAGTGCAGCTGGACCTGGAGCAAGTTGAACAAGTCCCACAAGAAACCAGAGGTGGAATAGGGCAGAGAGACCAAGGATTGGAAAACAGAAGACCTCTACCAATAGTCAAACCAGCAAAATACAACATTCCTGAATTTGATGGCACTGGTACTGATTCCTGGATACAGACTATTGAGTTGTACTTTGAGGCTGTTAGAACCCCACTGGAGCAGAAAACAGAAATTGCAGTAACATACCTTAAAGGCCCTGCAATAGAATGGTGGAGAGGTACTGGAATTGTACCTAACACCCTGCCTTGGTATAGGTTCTGTAGGTTCCTGGGTGACAGGTTTGCAGAAACCTCTGTTTGTGTCAATGTGAAATCCTTTCATGCACTCACCCAAACAGGATCTGTAAATGACTACATCCTCAAATTTGAGCAGGCCATGAACTTGATGAGAAGAGATAATCCTGCTCTGCCCCAGGATTACTACAAAACTAGTTTTATCTCTGGACTACATGACAATATACAACACCATGTCCAGTGTCATGAACCTGCTGACTTACAAAAAGCAATCTGGCTTGCGAGAAGAATGGAACAAGCACAGCCACAGAAGAAAACTCTTATACCTAACAACAGTTTGCCTCAGGTGAGAAGGCAGTTGCAATTTGATCTAGGAAAACCTGGACCGACCAACACAACTACAATCATTCAACAAGCTAGAATGAAGGGCATATGCTACAAGTGTAAAGAACCTTCCTGGTCATAAAAAGGTCTGCAAACTGGCAAATCAAGTTCAGATTCAAGCACTACAAGCTGCTTGCCCTGATGATGTTGAACTGGTCTACTATACTGAAGTTCTGGATGAAACTGACATCCCTCCCCTTGTGGAAAGTGATGATACCCCCCTCCAAATCTCTATGCATGCTCTTATGGGTATCAAATCAACTAAGAAGCTCAGTTTTACAGTCACAGTCATGCTTGGAAACACTCTAGCTACTGCCCTCATTGATAGTGGCAGTACTGCTACATTCATCACTCCTAAGATTGCCCACCTAGCTAATTGTGCTCTCACTCCCACCAGAAAAAGGAAAGTGGTGGTAGCTAATGGAGAAACTCTCTGGTCAGAATTTACTGCACTGCAATGCCCATTCTCACTACAAGGAACACAATTCTCCACTGATCTCAGAGTACTACAACTTCAGGGTTATGATGTAATCCTGGGGGCAGATTGGATGGCTTCCTTCAGCCCAGTAGAGTTGGATTTTGATGAAATGCATGTGAAGATCACTCTGAAAAATGGTGAAAAGAAAATTTTCAAAGATGAGAGCCTACCTTCTGTAGCTGTGCAGGAAGAAGAAACTATAGAGGATTTCTCTGAAGAGCCTGTTTGTGGAGCTGTCTTACTCTTGAACAGAATTGTTGTTCAAGAACCAGTAGACACTGTAATTCCTGCTTCGGTCCAGCTGCTTTTGGACAAATACTCACCAGTTTTTAGCACTCCAACTGATCTCCCTCCAAAAAGAACTATGGATCATGCCATACCTTTCACTCCTGAGGCCAAAATAATCAACCAGAGACCTTACAGACTTCCACACCACCAGAAAGATGCTATGGAAACTATAATCAAGGACATGATCAAGACCAAAGTAATCAGGGATAGTTCTAGCCCTTACTCTTCCCCTGCTCTCCTTGTTAAAAAGAAGGACATGACTTGGATATTGGTCAATGATTTCAGAAAAATTAACCAACAAACAGTAAAGAACAAATATCCAATCCCTATCATAGAAGATCTCTTGGATGAGTTGAAAGGTGCCACTGTATTTACTAAACTGGACCTAAAAAGTGGATATCATCAAATCAGAATGCAGGAAGAGGATATTGGAAAAACTGCTTTCAGCACCCATTGTGGCCACTATGAGTATTTAGTTATGCCCTTTGGACTTACTAATGCTCCAGCAACCTTTCAGCTGCTAATGAACACAATCCTGGCACCTTATCTGAGGAAATTTGTGTTGGTTTTCTTTGATGATATCCTGATATATATACAGCAGAAATATGAAAGAGCACTTGCTCCATCTACAACAAGTCCTTAAAGTTTTGCAATCCAACCAACTATATGCAAAAATGAGCAAATGCACATTTGCACAACCACAGGTGGAGTACTTGGGCCATATTATAAGGGGAGATGGAGTAGCAACTGATCCTTCCAAGATTGAAGCAATCAGCCAGTGGCCCACTCCTGAAAATGTAACTCAGCTGAGAAGTTTCCTTGGCCTCACTGGTTATTACAGGAGATTCATCCAAAACTATGGATTTATCTGCAAACCCCTGTTTTAATCTTTAAAAAAGGACAACTTCGGATGGGAGAAGGAGCAACAGGAAGCTTTCAACGTACTGAAGCATAAAATGACCCAAGCCCCTGTCCTGGCCTTACCTAATTTTTCTCAACCTTTCATCCTGGAAACAGATGCTTGTGCTTATGGAATTGGGGCTGTGCTCATGCAAGAGGGCAGACCAATCTCCTACTTCAGCAAAACCATTGGCCCTAAGGCTGCTGCCCTTTCAACTTATGATAAAGAGGCCATGGCCATCATTGAAGCATTGAAACATTGGAAACATTACTTTGCTGCTTCTTCATTGATTATAAGAACTGATCAGCGGAGTTTGAAATACATACAAGAACAAAAGCTAACTGAGGGCATTCAACACAAGTTACTGGTCAAGCTATTGGGTTACAATTTCAAAATTGAATACAAACAAGGCAAGAATAATAAAGTTGCTGATGCTCTTTCTAGAGTGAAATACAGGTTACAATCACTGGTTGCTACTCAAGTGAAACCTGCCTGGATAACTGAAGTTATCTCAAGTTATACCTAGGATCAAAGGTGCAAGGACCTTATGGCACAACTTGCAACTTCTGCCACTGCTGTTCCTAATTATGCTCTTCAGCAGGGAATTCTGAGATACAAAAACAGAACAGTCATTGGCCAAAATTCCAACCTCAGAAATCAGTTGGTGTCTGCTCTACACAATTCTGAACTGGGGGGGCACTCTGGCCACAGAGCAACATATCAGAGAGTTAAACTCCTCTTTCACTGGCCTGGCATGAAGCAATTCATTGTGGATTATATTAAACAATGCCCCACATGCCAAATCAACAAACCAGAGCACTGCAAGTATCCTGGACTACTTCAACCTCTCCCTATCCCAGACTTTGCTTGGTGTCACATTAGTATGGATTTTGTTGAAGGCCTCCCCACCTCTGAAAACAAAAATATGATTCTAGTTGTGGTGGATAGGTTCACCAAATATGGGCATTTTATTCCAATGCAACACCCCATCACTGTCAGTACTGTGGCCAAAGCATTCACTGATAACATCTTCAAGTTACATGGACTACCTTCAGTTATAGTCACTGACAGAGATACCATCTTCACCAGCAATCTTTGGCAGGCACTGTTTAAAAAGCTGGGCATTAAACTGCACATGAGCACTTCCTACCATCCTCAATCAGATGGCCAAACTAAGAGGGTCAATCAATGCTTGGAAAACTATTTAAGATGCATGGCTTTCCTGCAACCTAAGAAATGGATGAACTGGCTCTCCTTGGCTGAATGGTGGTACAACACTAGTTATCATACTGCTCTACAGATCACTCCATTCCAAGCACTATATAACAGGCCTCCCAACATGATCTCTGAAGCAGCTCTCTACCCAACTGAGCAGGTCCAAGAATTTTCCTCTGTCCTCACTGCTGAACAAACAGCAGCTCAGATCAAGGCTAATCTGCTGAAGGCCCAAACCAGAATGAAGCATTATGCAGACAAAAAGAGATCTGAACGAACTTTAGAAGTGGGTGACATGGTGTACCTTAAACTTCAACCCTACAGACACACTACATTGAGTGTCCATCGCTGTCTCAAGCTTCACTCTAAATATTATGGCCCCTTCAGAATAACAGAGAAAGTTGGCCCAGTGGCTTATTAACTACTGCTACCTGACGATTGCAAACTGCATCCTACATTCCATGTCAGCCAATTGAAAAAGCACCTGGGGCCACAAGCAATTCCAAACCCCAGACTGCCACTCATCAATACTGATGGTACCATTCTCCTGGAACCGTAAAAGCTCTTGGAAAGGAAACTTATTCCCAGAACTCAAGGAGATATCCAAATACCAGTAGTGCGCTGGCTTATCAAATGGTGTAACATGGACGAGAAAGATGCTACTTGGGAGGATGCAACGTTCATACAAAAGGTTTTTCCTGGATTTCAGCCCTGAGGACTGGTCTGAAGTCGTTCGGGGGGAGTTGTCAGGACCCAACTGAAGAATCAACAGCAGTCCGGCTAAGTTTAAATTCCCTGTCGTTGGCGCAAAGCTTCCCGGGCCGTCCATCGCCCATCAGACGCTCATCTTTCGCTCGTACCGCTTCGCGTAAGGAGAAGCTCTGGATTGCGTCGAAGTGGCATCGGACGGCTAGCAGCAAGGCTCGGGTTGTTGTTCACTTTCCGGCAAGGACTTACAGCGTCCCACTGCTTTTCATTTTACTTTCTTACTTTTTCTCCAATTTGTAAGGCTATAAAGCCAAGGATTCCTGCTCGTTCAAGGGCATGAAATTGTTAGGGTTTCCCCCTTCCGCCGCCAGTGTTCCTAGCTGGCCATAGGTTCCTCTTGGCTTGTACTAAAACTCTCTGAATTAAGCCAGTAAATCGAGCTAGTTTGAGTGGAATCCTCCCCTTTTTCTCTGAATATTATTCTTCAGACTCCTCTGGGTCTGACATGATGCCACTGTAGACATTGCATACTTGTTCTTGGCTTTGATTATTGTCAATTTATTTGTTCTATTAAAGCTTAATAATTTGAGTTTTTGTCCCATGATTATATCAATCCTCTCTATATATTAAGTTATGAACTTTTCCCTATGTATCGCTGGATAATTTTTGGCTTGATTATTGTCATTTTTTTGTTGTATTATAGATTAGTAATTTGATTTTCCCCCCACAATTAAATCAATTTTCTCTATATATTAGTTCCTATGTATTAGTGGATAACAATTTTGGGTTCTCTTAACGCCATTCCATTAATCTCTTGTTAGAGCCACGTAGTTTATGTAAAGACCAGTCTAATTCGCGTTTGGCACCAGAGTGAATGACAATAACTTCTATTCGTTTTGGCACCAAAGTGAAGGACAGTAATGACAACTTTTCATGTGATTTAAGTTTAACAGAACGCCACTAACATAAGGTTTACACACTTGTATTAAGAGCTCAAATCTTGTATGCAGTGTTATGTAGGAAATAACCCGTTTTTCAACGGTAATATTCTTACTATTTGAACTAGTCATCAACCCGTGCAGATGGATGTGTTAAAATTTTCAGCAATACATTAACTGTAAAGGAGGTTTATTTTAACACAAGGACGTGCTTTAAAAAATTATTAC
The DNA here is from genome assembly GCF_003073215.2 of Triticum urartu. Lineage (NCBI taxonomy): Eukaryota > Viridiplantae > Streptophyta > Magnoliopsida > Poales > Poaceae > Triticum > Triticum urartu. The sequence continues at coordinate 37,888,204 of NC_053022.1, forward strand.
AGCTAAAAACTAGTACGGCCACTTCCTATTATGTCCAAGTTGTGGTCCTTGTCAATTTCTTCGCACCAAGTAAATCGATCTGTTATACATGCTAAGCTTGTGGGGCTAGAATTGCATAACTGATCCCTACATATAATTGCATAGAAAATCCATCACAATAGATGTGAAAGCAATACAGAGACTAACATTATTTGTTATTACTGCTGGGGAGTGGGGATAGTACTCATCTTTCTCCGCTGGATGCACCATCCGAGTAAAAATAGACACCATTACATTTTCTCTACACATTATGCAATGGAACAGGGGTAATAGAAGAAAGGGTCCCGTCAAAACCTTATTAAATTATTAAGTCTAGCATGTTTCTCTCTGTTTTAACACACCATGGAACACATGAATCAATTTATCTTGGGAGAAGGGAGCACTCCTGCAAGGCATAGTATGTATGTATATAAAGAAAACACAGTAAAATTCAAATTGAAGTAGCACCCAGACCTTTTTAGCATTTTACATTTAGGGCAAAGCTAGCGTGAATATCGTACAGCTAATATTTGGAATCACATCAACGCAATAAGCTACATAAATAAACATGGATATTTATATCTTTATTGATTAACCTCGAAAATCTGTATGGCATTCAGTGTTTACTAAATAGAACAAAATCTTAAAATGAATTGTACAGTTAGTGATTATCATCTGTAGAAGTCCTGCAAAATTGTTGTAAAAGGCAATCTCACTAAATATAACAGCATCTTCTGTGTATAAACCTCATGCTCTTAACGGCTTGAACTTTTGCATGATAAAGCACAAATGCTCCAGAAAGATTGGCCAATTAGATCTCACTGGTCATTTAGAATCATATATCTAGTCTCTCACTTGCTTGAGTCATGTGGAACACCATGGCTCTCCCTGTTCTCAAACATTAGATCATCGTAATGAAGCAATGATAACATACCTGAAACAAAAGATGATGGCCTAGGAACAATCAAATAAGGTTCCCCACACAGTTTAACATCCATACCTATTATACTGAACTTCCTTGATCATTGTGGAAAGCGGTGATCAATGATCTCAAGTACCAATTAATTAATCATATGAATCAATGTTCACACACCTGAAACAAAAGGCAAAAATTAGATATTAGCTTGTAATCCGTGGGCGCTCCTATTGGCAGAAAACATGAAGTGCTCCACCTCAAAGCTGACCTCCCATTTCATTTCAGGTACTCAACTAGCAGAAAAAGGCGCACAAAATTCTAATCACAATTGAATTTTTTTCAGCTCAATTAAACAACAATCTAGAGCTGAAGTATGTATGCATTGGACCCTAAAGACTTGAAGCCATTGAATAGCTGCTGCGATGCTCAGATTTCTGTTTTTGGTTCTAAGCTTCAGAAGAAGATGCGAGACTCTAATATTTTTGTTGTGGGATCTGGTGCTCTTGGATGTGAATTCTTGAAGAACTTTGCTTTAATGGGGGTTTCTTGTGGCCGTAAAGGGAAGCTAACTATAACAGATGATTATGTCATTGAAAAAAGCAACTTGAGCCGGCAATTCCTGTTTCGTGATTGGAACATTGGACAGGCAAAATCTACAGTATCTGCTACAGCTGCTAGTGCTATCAACTCCAGCCTCCATATTGATGCTCTGCAGAATCGTGCCTGTCCAGAGACTGAACATGTTTTCAATGATGCATTCTGGGAGGGCCTTGATGCTGTCATCAATGCACTTGATGATGTCAATGCTAGGATCTACGTACGTGGACATGGGATGCCTGTACTTCCAGAAACCACTCTTGGAATCTGGAACGCTGGGTCCGAAATGAAATACACAGATGGTGATTCCTCACCTTACTAAAAACTATGGAGCTTCACGAGATAGATCCTCCGGAGAAACAGGCACCAATGTGCACAGTTCATTCTTTTCCGCGCAATATTGACCATTGTCTAATTTGGGCTCGCTCAGAGTTTGAGCTGATAGAGAAAACTCCAAATGAAGTGAACTCATTTATGTCTAACCCTGCTGAATGTGCTGCTGCTATGAGAAAGGCAGGTGATGCTCAAGCCAGGTAATTATTGGAGCCTGTACGTGAATGCCTTGACAAGGAGCGATGTGATAAATTTGAAGACTGCATAGCCTGGGCAAGATTGAAGTACGATTTATCTCTCTACTACATTCCCCTTTGAATTCAACAATTTGTTATTGGCTTTGTTCTGCTTTCTTTTTTAAGTTAAAATGGTTTCACTTTGATTATATTGCCAACAAATATGACAGTATCTTTTGTGCTCCAGATGCCATGTAATAACATCTGTTTTCTTTTGCCAGGTTTGATCGTGTGAAGCAGCTAACATTCACATTTCCTCAAGATGCTGCCACTAGCACTGGTGCTCCTTTCTTGTCTGCCCCTAAGTGTTTCCCTCCCCCGGTGCAATTCTCAGCTGTTGATCCATCTCACATTCAATTTATACTGGCTGCTTCCATATTGAGAGCGGCGTCTTTTGGGATCCCCATACCGGACTGGGTAAATAACATGGGTAATTTGGTCGATATAGTAAGTAAGGTTGCAGTGCCTGAATTTGAGTCAAAGAGTGGGGTTAAGATTGAAACAGATGACAAGGCTACTAACCAGTGCCTCAGTTGACGATGCTGCTGTTATCTAAGACCTTTTAACCAAGCTGGGAGCATGTGCCAAGAAACTACCTTCAGGATTCCAAACGAAGCCTATTCAGTTTGAGAAGGTTGGCCTCTTTTTAACTACTTCTGATGTGTTAGAATAGGACTTTTTTTCTTTGCCCTGTCTGTTTACAAAAATCCTTGCTCGTTTCACACTAGAAAGCAAACATACATAACTAATGCATAGGTGCATATTTGGTAAGAAAAAGCATCAACAGGGACTATGTGATTCAGTCACATTTCTTTCTGCTATGCATTGAGTTTGAGTTATAGAACTTAGTTGCTAGTACGGAAAGTCACAGGAGCGCTCGTCCTCGTTTGGTCTCGGTATCGTGAGTTGTTGGACATCTTCGAGATCTGACACGGTTTCGATTGTGTGACAGTGCTGCTTTTAATACGTTAACGGGTGGATAACTTAGCGCTGTAACATCGTTTGGATGGTCGTTCGATTTTGACGGAGAGCTGCGTCTTGTACCCGCGGCCCAGTTTGACGCGGATCACACGACTGCGCACAGTGAAAATTTCCTTTTCGAAATCCCTTGCCCAGAAGGCCGTTGTTCCGTACGTCGCTCGCCGTGTTGAGAATGCTGGCCAGCGTTTCTACAAGTGCAGGAACGTAAAATCCTCTAAAGTCTAAACCTTGCAGATCTCGTCTTCTTCTTTTTTTTTAAACGAAGGCAAAAGATTTGTCTCTTCAATTAAATAAGGGAGAGAATAGTTTAGAGTTTTTTTACAACGCACTCACAAATGCGGCATGGCAATTACTTGGACACTATGATGTTCTCTAGTTTTTTTGCGCCGGCGGTCATCCAAAGTTTTGCATCTTCTAAAATGTTGATAAGAAGAATCGTCGGCGGTGCGCTTTTGTGACGGAAAACGCGGGCGTTTCTCTCGTTCCAAATTACCCAAGAAACGAGCATGGTGAAGGAGGCCATCTCATCTTCTTTTCATCCCATCCAGTTAGTTAATTACGTGTGCTTCCCCATCGACCGGCCAGCAGGAAGTGGATGCGATCTATTCAGGTAGCAGCAGTCATACGCCGGTCATCCGGTGGCGGCCCCTATCCAGCAACAGTCACAGGCAGATATGTTGCAGGCGCAGGAAGACACGTTTCATGCTTTGTGTAGATGCAAATGAACAATGGCTCAGTATGTCAGATTGTTGGTCTCTTCCGGATATAAGGCTACGGTGCACACCGGACCAGAGTGGATTTTGCATGCGATAGGTAATATGGCAGACCGTTCATGTTGCTGTGGAGGATCTGGCACACGAGAAAAGATTGTAGTTCATCACAAGCCTGCACCTCCAATTCGTGCTTCTAAACGCTTCCTACATAGCCATGTTCAGTCTATTTTAGCACTCGAACAGTCCCCGAATAAGACCCTATTAAAGGTAAGGTTGTTGTTTTTGAGAGTGCCCCGTGCCTGATAGCACCAACAATTATACCTGTTATACACACGGCTACATGGGAGAAACCAGATGATCATTTTTTTTTAGAAAAGAGATGATCATTGGCTGAAGTTAAACACTAATGGATCGTTCGTAGCGGCAGATGGTACAACATGAAGTGGTATGATTCTGCGTGATCACTTGGGAGATATTATTTTCAGCTTCTGTCTTCATCTATTACACTACCAAGACGCTCTTAAGGCTGAATTGTGTGCTATTTGGGAGGGCTTTTTGCTAGCATTACAGTAGAGTAATCAACATATTATCATTGAGTCTTGACGGTTTGGAGGTCATTGAAAAAATCAATGAATACACTATGCTCCTTAATTTTTGAGGCTTCATAGTCAATTTATGTTTTTCAATTTAAAATTAGTCATCCGTTGACCGGGCCAACGACATTCCTTTACTTAAGAAGCTCTTCATTTGATTGAGATATTCAGTTTCGGATTTGGCTCACGATTTTGACCAGGTGAATAAATTTTAAAAATCACTCAACAACAACCGGGCCATAAAAATATATCAGTGCCGCGATACTCTCATCACCTAGAAAAAAGAAATGACAATATATTGTGTTGTGGCACCAGTAATTCTTTTGATTCACTATGCTTTCTAATTTTAGAGCTCTCCTGTTCGAATGAGCTATTTAATTTTGGATTTGGTTCACCATTTTGATAGTGTGAACGAATTTTCAAATCAATTAATAGCAACCGGCCATTAAAAAGATATCAGCCCCGCGCATCCTCTTGCCATCGAGAAAAAAAATTCAATGGACTCTGCTAAATACCAGACGTTACGCTAGTAAGGAACAGATCTGAACGATTTCTAAATTTCTTCGATCACCCTCGCTCGCGAGCTTTCCTTTCTATTATACGTGGGTATGTAGACGAAGAAAGAGCGCATCGCTGCATGCTTATGCCTCAAAAATGCATGCATGCATGTAAGATAAATTTGCTAGACGTGGTGCGCTCCGTCTAGTGTCCGAACACCGTGGTGAAGGCGCATCCTCTTCATTTGCCCACCAGTTAGTGGTGAACGCATGGGCCACGTTTGACGCAATGAGGCGGAGCCGCACACTCCGGTGTTGGTGCGAGTGAATGGCAACCCTTGGCGTAACTGCGTCATGATGTGTTAGGTTTCGACCACAACGGACCATCGTCGATTTGATATCGACGGGCAAAGTTGAGGGCACGGGTTCCGACAAGGAATAGTAGGGCATGAGAGACGACGGCACTACAAGTCTCGTGAGCCAGTTCATGTCCCATGTCCTCGTCTACTTAGCTGGAGGCCGTACCTCCACTCCGAGGGACTCAACCGGCGCCGGACATGGACACGATCGGAACAACAAGAACAGTCGCCCGCGATTAGGCTTGCATTGCATGTAATTGTATGAATTTAATTATTTAAAAATAAGATATCTAGTTATGGAAATGATTTTTTATATGTTGACCGGTCATTGTCTATGGACGCGTCCAAAAATGTGGGCAGGCGTTTAAGGCGAATCTTATGAGTTGTGGTTGTAGATGCTCTAAGGGAATCTACAGCCGCGATGGACAAATATGGCCCCACAAACGCCCGCGGAAACGCCGGGCGCGTCACTGACCGGACACTTCTCAAATCGCGTCGTCCATATTTGTGTATCTCATATCCAAACCCCTATGTCCATACTAAACCATCCAACGTTGATCAAACTAAATAGATCAGCTGACTGGACATAGAACAGCACAATAGTTCACCAAAAGATCATGAACGAATGTTCAAAGGACCACCAAAGTTCACAGAAACAACAGACAACTTTAAACTACATCTAAAACTTGAAACTAAATTGAACTTCACCACTTTCGGGCCGCTCCTTTCCCCTTCCGGTCGCGGCGCAGCTGTAGCTGTCGGCGGCTGGTGGAGGATCATCGGATTCGTCGGACAAGGAGCCGTGGTCATCCGACGAGGAGGAGGAGGAGACGATGATGAGGCCCTTGAGGCGCTGGACGCCCCGGTCCTGCTGGCGCCTGAGCTTCGCCAACCGAGCAGCCTCCGTCGCCTTATCCTTGGCCTCCCGCTCAGACTGCTCGATGGCAAGCCGGAGAGCCTTCGCGTTCTTCCGGCGGAGCCGCCGAGCGCCCGTCTCCGCCATCGTAAGCGATCAACAGTAGACTCATGCGAGCCGCTCGTCCTTGTCGGGCTCCACCTGTAACCCGCGATGGCGGCGGACAAAGCTCTCCGATGCGTGCCTTTCCCTTGCACACCGACTCTCGCGCGGGCGGCAGGCGCCACCGACTCCGGCATGCGCGTCCGGGCCAGCGGGGCTGGCCGGATTGGGGATATATGTGGGACAAAGTGGGGTCGGGATGGGCTGGAGTGATGTGGCGGAAGTGCCCGGACTCATCATATCCGCCCCATATTTTGGGCTGGATATGAGGGTTGCTGGATAGCCCGAGTTTTTGATGTCCGTTTAAGACGTCCGGACGGGCCGTCCGGGCATTTAAGACCGGTTTAAAACGTCCGATTGTAGATGCTCTAATAACTCAAATCCATTCGTCATTCCCAGGTATTTCTAAAAGAAGGAAACACCATTCTCCTCCATGCCCGCGTCCTTCGGAGCATGTCTCCGTTGGTAGGGACACGCACACCCAACGTGTCGCACTCCATTTTTTATGGGATCGCAGGCCGCCAGTTTCGGACGAGACTTGCCTGCTCCCCCGTTGTGTGCCCATCCGTGCTCCCGTCTACGTGGCTTGATTTGATTGGAGCAAAATAAGGCCTGGCCCCACCCCCTTAAAATCAGGGGAAAAGATAATTAGATTAGAAAGAAAAAAGGAAAAAAGACAGCCGTAGGATTAAGTGGGAGCACGGATGGGAGCACGGGAAGGGAGCAGGCAAGCCGGATCCGCCAGTTTCCTACCTTTTTTTTGTTACCGCGAATCACAGCCGTGACATTCGTTTCTCTCGGTGTCGATCCCGTAGCGGCACATCCGCCATGACTCCGTCATGTACCATTGGTCCACTTTCTCGCCGTCACAGGACCCACACACAGTGTTGCCTGTTGCGACAGCGCTCGACCTGTACCTGCGTGACACATAGCGTGAGCACGCGTGCCTGTCCGCTAAATCGCCGCACTCCTTTCTCCCTTGTTGCTAGTAGTAATCTACTCTCCACTTCTGCCCAGATACATTGAGGATAAGTAACTTCACAGTTCTTCGAGAACGAGTTTTTTTTTTATGCTCCCCTCCACCTATCCTTCCATGTTGGTGTATATCTATTTGTGTGTGTTTCTGTTTTTTCTGCTGGCACCGTAAAGATGTTTTCATATGTGATTGCCTGTGTCAAATAGCTGTTGTTGACTTTGTTATATATTATATGAGGCATAAGGAATGCAATTCTAGATTATGGGAATCTGTTAATTTCAGTTCTCAAAATATCTTCTGGCAAACCACTGTAAAAGGACAGAAATAATCAAATATTTATAGCTGATCCTCTTTCTTCACTAATTCTGGTTACATGACATTTTTCTTTTGTAGGATGATGATACAAATCTCCACATGGACTTGATTGCTGGTCTTGCTAATATGCGTGTGAGAAACTATGGTATTCAAGAGGTCGACAAGCTGAAGGCGAAGTTCATTGCAGGAAGAATCATTCCAGCTATTGCAACTATGACGGCCATGGCCACATGCCTTGTGTGCCTTGAGCTTTACAAGGTTCTGGCTGGTGATCACCCAGTTGAAGACTACCGCAAATACGTTTGCCAACCTGGCACTACCAATGTTTTTCATGGCTCAACCTGTTCCACCCAAGGTGGTGAAGGATCAAGACATGAGATGGACAGTGTGGGACCGATGGTCTATCAAGAGCAACATTACTCTCGCCAGAACTACCTAAGTGGTTAAGCGACAAGGGCCTGACTGCTTACAGTGTCTCTTGTGGCACATCCTTGCTGTACCAACACCATGTTCCCAACGCACAGGGATCTAGGTAGATGTTCCAGCATACAGGAAGCATTTTGATTTCGCTGTGGCTTGCAAGGATGACAACGGGAACGACATTTATCTCTTATCTCCATTTACATCCGATAGGTAGGCGCTGTCACTGTATTGTGAGGATAGATGACTAGTGTGCAAAGAATTCCTGTGGAGAGATGTTTGAAACATTCCTACTCTTGGTCGGTTCGGTTTCTTTTTGCATTGGTAGCAATCCATAGCGTTTTGTGTGGGTCCTTCCGCTCTGTTGTTGCATGCCAAGTATTTGCAGGTGTGCGATGCTGTCTGATATTTTGATGAATGAACCATAGCCTGTTATCCACTGGGTAGCATTGGATTGATATTTTGGGGTTGCTTGAAGATGTGTTCGTCGAGTCATTACAATTGTTATCTCATACATCAGTACCTCACTGCAACCATCACTTTATTCTTCTTTGCAACTCTTTATCACTGGAGTTGAGCTATGAACATATTGTTGTTGTGGTTAAGCAAAATTGTATCTAGCAGTTTTGAAGAAAAAAAATCAACTTGGCTGATCCCTTTTCATTGCTTCGACATAACGGAAATACAATTCGTAGCCAGCCAGTTCAAAGCGACGTTCAGGAAGCAGGAAAGGGAAAAGAGCTGAGTTGCTACATGTGCCAATCGAAACACATGCTATGGAGCGAAAACTTAATGGCAACAAATGCTCCCCTTGGCCAACACCACCCCTCGGGAGGTGGCAGACCAAGGCGGTGGGGAGGTGCGGCAGTGTTGGTGGTGGCTGGATGCGGCAGCGGCGGTGACGTGATTTGGCTACGGGGGGCTGTGGGAAGAAAGCGGTTGGGCGGCGAGGGGTGGATTGGCGTTTTTGGGCAGCAACCTTCCAATATATGCAGCTGGTTGTGCCCTGTTTTTGGGCTACCCAAAAACGTTTTTGACCATGCTGAAGTTTTTGGGCAGCTATTGGAGAGGTTTTTTGGCCTCCAAAAGCCGCAAAAGGCAGTGTTGCCCTATTGTTGGAGACGCTCTTATGAGCATGGTTACTATATCCAGTTTTTGCATGGCATGCACAATTTTAGATTGTCAATTTGACTACTGAAACATGTCTTACACGCCATTAAAAATATATCCTTAGACTCGCTGCCGAATGAAGCTTTAAAGTATTTTGTTTTTGTTTTTATAGGATCATTCGACATGAAGGTAAATGTGTAGATCAACATTGCATCGTATGCACTTCTTTTCCTACGCAGAAAGGTACACTGAAACATTAGTTACAAAAACGGTGATCCATACAATGGTCTAGAGGGAGAAATTCATAAAGAAATGGAATGTATACACACGAAAGTCCATATAAAACGGCAAAAACACACCGTTTCGTAAATAAATCCCCAAAAAAGACAAAGCAGAGGGGGAAACCTCATCGTAACCCCCCCCTCCCCCCCCCCCCCCCCGGGCATAACGACGCATCTATCTATTTCCCCTTTAGCCCACGGTTTTAACGCCGCATGCAAATCCACCCTCGTCCTCGTCGTATCTCAGATCTCATCCTCACCACATCAAGACATACCCCTCTCATTGCCGCTGCAGCCAGATCTGGAGCGGCTGCAAAGGCGATTGTGGGCGTGATATCGCCCCCGGCTGTAGGATCGAAAGTATGTCTAGAGGGGGGTGATTAGACTACTTGACCAAATAAAAACTTAACCTTTTCCCAATTTTAGTTTTTGGCAGATTTTAGCTATTGTAGGACAAGTCAAGCAATCATCACACAATTCAAGCAAGCATGCAAAGAGTATATTGGCAGCGGAAAGTAAAGCATACAACTTGCAAGAATGTAAAGGAAAGGGTTTGGAGAATTCAAACGCAATTGGAGACATGGATGTTTTTCCCGTGGTTCGGATAGGTGGTGCTATCCTACATCCACGTTGATGGAGACTTCAACCCACGAAGGGTAACGGTTGCGCGAGTCCACACAGGGCTCCACCCAAGGGCAATGGTTGCGCGAGTCCACGGAGGGCTCCACCCACGAAGGGTCCACGAAGAAGCAACCACCCACAAAGGGTCCACGAAGAAGCAACCTTGTCTATCCCACCATGGCCAATCGCCCACGAAGGACTTGCCTCACTAGCGGTAGATCTTCACGAAGTAGGCGATCTCCTTGCCCTTACAAACTCCTTGGTTCAACTCCACAATCTTGTCGGAGGCTCCCAAGTGACACCTAGCCAATCTAGGAGACACCACTCTCCAAGAAGTAACAAATGGTGTGTTGATGATGAACTCCTTGCTCTTGTGCTTCAAATGATAGTCTCCCCAACACTCAACTCTCTCTCATAGGATTTGGATTTGTGGAAAGAAGATTTGAGTGGAAAGCAACTTGGGGAAGGCTAGAGATCAAGATTCATATGGTAGGAATGGAATATCTTGGTCTCAACACATGAGTAGGTGTCTCTCTCAGAACATATGAGTTGGAATTGTGTATGTGTTCTGATGGCTCTCTCCACGAATGAAGAGGAGGTGGAGGGGTATATATAGCCTCCACACAAAATCCAACCGTTACACACAGTTTTCCAATCTCGGTGGGACCGAATCAACAAACTCGGTCGGACCGAAAAGGTAAACCTAGTGACCGTTAGAGATTTTCGGTGGGACTGACATGCAACTCGGTAGGACCGATATGGTTAGGGTTTGGGCATAACGTAATCTCAGTGAGACCGATTACACAAACTCAGTGAGACCGATTTTGGTAATTAGCTAACCAGAGAGTTGGTCAGGCAAACTCGGTGGGACCGATTTGCTCTTTCGGTGAGACCGAAAAGTTACAAAAAGGAAACACTGAATTTACATTGCAATCTCGGTGGAACCGATCCGCTCTTTCGGTGAGACCGAAAAGTTACGAAAGGGAAACAGAGAGTTTGCAATCCCATCTCGGTGAGACCGAGATCCCTATCGGTAGAACCGATTTGCTTAGGGTTTGGCAATGGCTATGACAAGTGAAACTCGGTGGCGCCGGATAGAAAGAATCGGTAGACCGAGTTTGGCTTAGGGTTTAGGTCATATGTGGATATGGGAAAGTAGTTGAGGGTTTTGGAGCATATCACTAAGCACATGAAGCAAGAGGCTCATTAAGCAACACCTCATCCCTCCTTGATAGTATTGGCTTTTCCTAAAGACTCAATGTGATCTTGGATCACTAAAATATAAAATGAAGAGTCTTGAGCTTTTGAGCTTGAGCCAATCCTTTGTCTTTAGCATTTTGAGGGTTCCACTTTCACATCCATGCCATGCCAATCATTGAGCTTTCCTGAAATAGTCATCTTGGAATAGCATTAGCTCAATGAGCTATATGTTGTTATGAATTACCAAAACCACCTAGGGATAGTTGCACTTTCACCGGCCATGGTGAACTCGGCGGAGCCGTCGCCCGCGGCTTTCCCTTCGGATCTCACCAAGGAAGACGGTGCTACGGAGGCGGGGGGGCAGGGCCGCGGAGATAGTTACAACGTCGTCGAGTGCCCACCGCGGGAGGCTGATGTTGCTACCATCAATGCTCAAGCCCTGGGGAAGCCAACGGCTGCTGCGGTGTGTTCCCGTGAACCACCATGGCGAACCCATCGCCCCGGACACGGGATCCTCCTCGGATCAGCAATATGAGGTCAGCGAGAGGCTACAGCTTGGCATCGGCAAAGTGGAAGAGGCGCCGGGCACTGGCAACCCCACAGTCGACAAGTACCCTGAGGTCACCGAGGAGATTTCTCCACAGCTATTGAAGGCACGCCCTGGCCGCCGCCGCCACCTTGCTATGCCATCCCACGCGGCCACGCCCGTCGTGAGTGCATCGTCGCAGGCATTCGAGCGCGAGCGGAGGTCGGTCCGCGCCGATGCGCTCAACAGGCCACGATTCTCCATATCACTCTCCGCGAAGGAGATTGAGGAAGACATCTACGGCCTCACCGGCGCACTCCCATGTAGTCGCCCTCGCCGTCGGCCCCGCAAAGTGCAAAAGCAGTTCGATGTGAGTTCCCGTGCCTCCTCTAATCCCTCCCTTGACCCCCTTACGTTCCAGCCCCTGCCCCTCCTCCATACGGACCCGTTTTTAATTCCATAAACGCTCCTGTCCCCAGCTGCTATTTCCTGGCGCGCGGTTATCGCAGATCAACGTGGAGTCCTACCGGGTGCCGGACAATCACTGACCCTGTCAACTCAACAAGCGCCTCGACCCAACAGTAAGCAAGCAAAGTGGATTCGCAGATCACAATTCACCTTCAATTGGGTGCTGCCATTGTTAGCTACATAATCCATCGATTAATTGTTCAGATAGAGTCAGAGTTGGTATGTATGGATCCCACCAGGAAACTAGTTGTAAGCAGCAAGTGATGACTTGTTAGTGATTTCTAATTTTGAGTTGTACTCCGTGATATTCATTTCCGTAATAGCACTAGTGGTGGTTCGTTACTTTGGTATCATCAGCAATTGGAAGGGCGTAATGTGGTGTACTAGTAATTGCATTGCTCTTGATGCTCAGTATGTTCATTGATGCTAGTACATTCGTTCACATACATCCCTATTGCAATCTCAATGCTAGTACCAGCTTCAGTGCATACAATTTCTTGCTATTTTTTTCTCTAGAAGATGTTTTTGCTAGCTAACCGTAGTGGCGAGTGCCAGTACTGCTTGGTCGCGTTGTAGCTGGTTGACATGTGGGGCCGGGACCAAAAGGTTTTGAAAACCCTGGCACCGTGTGGTCTTACCAGAGGGTGCTGCGTAGTTCGTCACTTGTTTCCTGATTCCTCGTGGGGTTGGCGTGTCTGGGAGACCCGAGTGAGGTAACTGAATGGCATACATGTATCCAAACCCTTGTGGTCCCTATCGTCGTCCTGGAGCGTCCCAGGGTTCGCTGACGCCGCATGGTCCATACGCTTTCTGGGTGTGAGTGGGGCTAATGGATGGGCACAATTCGTGCACACGTTTTTTACGGGATCAAGTCGGGTTATTTCTTTGTTCTACTAGAGAGACTATTCCTACAGTTTTCATGTCTTTTGTGACAATGCTATGTTTTGCACTTCCAAACCTATCAGATTCATTTCTTATTCGTATTCCTAATACCTTTGATTCGTCTCAAGTCATTTATTGTCTATTTGAAATGATGTATTTCATAATAAATTTCCATGCAACTCGACCAAAAGATTCGTAGCATATCTCCAACCCAAAATAGGTGGCATAAATTTCAAACGATTTACCCAAAGCAATTGTTTTTTATGGCTGATGCTTATAGCTGTTGAGGAGGAACTATCGTTACAATGTCGTGCCGCAAGTGTCGTCCGTAAAGCAATTTCACTCGAACTTTTTCGTGTCATCTAAGCCATTTCCACTCGATCGTTACGAGGCATCTTTTCTAATCGGATGCAGCTGTAGGCCTTGCTCATATGTCAATGGTCCAAGGACACAAGTAAATCAGGGAGACTTTTATGAGATCCCACATTTAGGTGAGATCGTGAGATCAACCTAAAAAAGGAAATCATATTTAGATTAAAAAATTCTGAATTATTTGACAACATCCACGTGGGGTATGTTTACATCTCCAAAAAATCAGATCTAAACTCAGTGTACAAAATTGCTACTATTCACATTCAAATTTGTCCTTTTTTTCTATTAATGTAAGTTGAATTTGAAGCTGAATTTTTTTAAGGTTGTACATCAAACATTGTTGTGTGTTTAAAAAGTTGAAAATATTCGAAGATTTTTTTTAATGGATCTCATAGAAATCATGTAATAGATATCACAAGTATAAATGGCCATCCTTTTGGCCGGGTCTAACCAAGCCCGAGGAAGAAAACCTAGACCCGGGCCTGGCCTAGCCGTCAGGCCTACGTTTCAAGCCGAAGCCTAGCCCGTTAGAAGAAAATCCCCCCGGGCCTCGGGCCGAGCCTCTTCCCTAAACAAAATACCCAGGACCAGACCCGGCCCAATGTGTGCTTCAGGCTCAAAACTTAGGCCCATGCCCAGCCCTCGGGCAAGCCCAGGCTAAGTTGGGTCGAGCTTTTTTGGGCCGGGTCGGGTCGGGCCGGACGGGCCGGGTATCCGGTGAGCAGGTATACTCACAAGTCTCCTAAGTAGATCGGCAGTTCGGCACATGATCCCTAGAAAAAAAAGTAGATCGGCACACGAGATGCCGAGCCGCCGAGGAAACCCCCTAAAAAAAAAAAAGACACTGAGGAAACCCTCGCGCATCTCCGCCGCCGACCATGGCGGGCGCTCCCGCAATCGTCGCCGCCGCCGATTCTTACGACCGCGATTGGGCGGGGCTGCCGGAGGAAATACTCCTGATGTTCATGCGGGAGCTGGAGATCCCCGACCTCGTCCGCTCAGGTGCTGTCTGCGCCTCGTGGCATGCTGCTTACCTAGCCGTCCGCCGCCATCGCTTCCCCCTTCCGATCCCCCGGAATCAGCTCCCCTGCCTGGTCTACGCATGCCGCAATTCCGCCGCAGACGGCGCCGTCGTCTGCTGCCCCTTCACCGGCGACTCCGTCCGAGTCCCCCTGCCGCAGCCCCCGCTCACCCGCCACTCCACGGTCGGCTCCGCGCACGGCTGGCTCGTCACCGCCGACGAGGCCTCCAACCTCCACCTCCTCAATCCTATCACGGGCGCCCACGTCGCGCTCCCGCCCATCGCCACTCTCCACCACGTCGAGAGCTGCACCGACGCCCAAGGCCGCCTCATGTACAACGTCTTCGACAGGGGCGATCCCGAGCCGACCCCCTTTGACGCGCGCGAGGCCAGGGACTGCATGTACCACCGTGTCACCCTCTCCTGCAGCCCGGCGGCTGGGAGCGCCTGCATCGTGCTGCTGGTGCACATGCCGATCGGCGAGCTCTCCTACGCCCGGCTCGGCGACGAGCGGTGGACCTGGATCTCGCCCGACGACCACCAGCTCATGGCCATCAGCTGGGGCTTCATGGACTCTTTCTACAATGAGGATGATGGTTTGTTCTATGTGCTTCGCAGCCACAGATCGGTTTTCACCCTCAATTTCAATGGGCCATCTCTTGTTGTCAAAAAGATCATGAGCAGAGTTAGGAAGGGGGATGATCCTTCTAGCATGTACATCATGCAAGCTCCATGGGGTGATATTTTGCAAATATGGAGGTGGAGGAGCTACGTCGATTCATCAACACCCGTGGAGCTTCCTAGAGATCTGCTGGGTCACAACGAAGATGACATAGACCGGTATATTGAGCTCAGAACAACTGAAATAGAGGTCTATAAGGTGGACCTTGAGAACCAGGCACTTGTGAAGATGACAAGCTTAGCGGATCATGCACTATTCCTTGGTTATAATAGCTCCATGTGCTTTGCCACTAAAGATTTTCCAACACTGAAGCCGAACTGTGTCTATATCACGGATGACTCTGTTGAGTATGTCAACATGTGTAAGCATAACTGGCGAGAAACCGGAGTTTGGGATATAGAAAACAAGAGTCTGCAGACTTTTGATAGTGTTTTGCTTACTAATTCCTGGATGAACTGGCCTTCTCCGGTTTGGATAACACCCTCCCTTTTCTAGTAAGTGACTTTTTATTTAGTGATGCCATTGTAGACATTGCAGACTTGTTTTGGCTTTCATTATTGTCAAATTTTTCGTTGTATTACAGCTTAACAATTTGAGTTTTGTCCCACAACTATATCAATTCTCTCTCTATATATATTAAGTTATGAACTTTTCCCTATGTATCACTGGATAATTTTTGGCTTGATTATTGTCATTTTTTTGTTGTATTATAGATTAGTAATTTGATTTTCCCCCCACAATTAAATCAATTTTCTCTATATATTAGTTCCTATGTATTAGTGGATAACAATTTTGGGTTCTGTTAACACCATTCCACTAATCTCTTGTTAGAGCCATGTAGTTTATGTAAAGACCAGTCTAATTCGCTTTTGGGACCAGAGTGAATGACAATAACTTTCTATTCATGTTTGGCACCAAAGTGAAGGATAGTAATGACAACTTTTCATGTGATTTAACAGAACTCCACTAACATTAGGTTTTTACACACCAGTATTAAGAGCTCAAAACTTGTACTAGGAAATAACCCGTTTTTCAACTGAAATATTCTTACTATTTGAACTAGTCATCAACCAGTGCAGATGGATGTGCTAAAATTTTCAGTAATACATTAACTGTAAAGGAGGTTTACTTTAACACAAGGACATGCTTTTAAAAATTATTACATCTAAAAACTATTACCGCCACTTCCTACTATGTCCAAGTTCCGGTCCTTCCCGATTTCTTCGCACCAAGTAAATCGATCTGTTATACACTTTGGTCCTCAGCAGTAAATGGAGTTTCTTCCTTGCCACAAATGGTGTGGTTTGCAATCCAAAAAATGAACCAAAAATCCACCTGAATAGCTTATTATGGAAGAATACAGATCTTGGTATTTTCATTAAAGTAATACCAAAATGGCAGCAAAGGTCAGCATCATGGTGTCGAAAGTTTTTCTTTATAAAGGATACGTACAACAGAAGAATCCAGAGGAGATGACACCCAGCATGCTCCTCTTTCTGAAGCAAACTTCTTGTCTATGTACACAATGGTAGCATGGAATGGGCACTGGTAGTGCAATGATTCCAAGGCCTTCTACTGAGCCAGATATTTATGCAGTATGTACAAACCAAAGTATATAATACACGCTAAGCTGGTGGGGCTAAAATTGCATAACTGATCACTACATATAATTGCATAGAAAGTCCATCACAATAGATGTGAAAGCGATACAGGATAGTACTCATCTTTCTCCGCTGGATGCACCATCCGAGTAAAAATAGACACCATTACATTTTCTCTACACATTATGCAATGGAACAGGGGTAATAGAAGGAAGGGTCCCATCAAAACCTTATTAAATTATTGAGTCTAGCATGTTTCTCTCTGTTTTAACACACCATGGAACACATGAATCAATTTATCTTGGGAGAAGGGAGCACTCCTGCAAGGCATAGTATGTATGTATATAAAGAAAACACAGTAAAATTCCAATTGAAGTAGCACCCAGACCTTTTTAGTATTTTACATTTAGGGCAAAATATGGTACAGCTAATATTTGGAATCACATCAACGCAATAAGCTACATAAATAAACATGGATATTTATATCTTTATTGATTAACCTCAAAAATCTGTATGGCATTCAGTGTTTACTAAATAGAACAAAATCTTAAAATGATTTGTATAGTTAGTGATTATCCTCTGTAGAAGTTCTGCAAAATTGTTGTAAATGGCAATCTCACTAAATATAGCAGTATCTTCTGTGTATAAACCTCATGCTCTTAACGGCTTGAACTTTTGCATGATAAAGCACAAATGCTCCAGAAAGATTCACCAATTAGATCTCACTGATCATTTAGAATCATATATCTAGTCTCTCACTTTGCTTGAGTCATGTGGAACACCATGGCTCTCTCTGTTCTCAAACATTAGATCATCGTAATGAAGCAATGGTAACATGCCTGAAACAAAAGATGATGGCCTAGGAACAATCAAATAAGGTTCCCCACACAGTTTAACATCCATACCTATTATACTGAACTTCCTTGATCATTGTGGAAAGCGGTGACCAATGATCTCAAGTACCAATTAATTAATCATATGAATCAATGATCACACACCTGAAACAAAAGGCAAAAATTAGATATTAGCTTGTAATCCGTGAGCGCTCCTATTGGCAGAAAACATGAAGTGCTCCACCTCAAAGCTGACCTTCCATTTCATTTCAGGTACTCAACTAGCAGAGAAAGGTGCACAAAATTCTAATTACAAATGGATTTTTTCAGCTCAATTAAACAACAATCTAGAGCTGAAGTATGTATGCATTGGACCCTAAAGACTTGAAGCCATTGAATAGCTGCTGCGATGCTCAGATTTCTGTTTTTGGTTCTAAGCTTCATAAGAAGATGCGAGACTCTAATATTTTTGTTGTGGGATCTGGTGCTCTTGGATGTGAATTCTTGAAGAACTTTGCTTTAATGGGGCTTTCTTGTGGCCGTAAAGGGAAGCTAACTGTTGAACCGGTATGGGCCCTAGCCCATCAAGATCTGTCTCTTGGGCCCAAGCCCATGAGAGGTGCTGACCTAGAAGAGGAGCCCCTCTTCCCTTCTCCCGTGTGAGCCGCCACATCTGAGACACACACTCACGCAGGAAACAAGACATGAAGCGAGGCTGCTGTCTGAAGGTACCCATCTCCCGATTCGACATGGTATCAGAGCCAGACGATGACGGTGACGGCGTAGTCCCTCGCCGGAGAGGCGGCGGTGGGGCCCAGTGGGGTCAGGCGAGAAAGGAGGCTGCGTGCGTGCGCGAGGCGGTGGGTCTGCTGTGGTGCATGCGGCGGCGGCGTGGCTGGGCTCGAGGAGCTGCGACGCGGCCGGGAAGGTGCTGCTTCCTCTTGTCCTGCTTCGCGTCCCTGGGGTGGCTAGCTGCAAAGGGGGCGGTCGAGGAGGGCTGCTGCGGGCTATGCAGGCGGCTGCGGCAAGAAGAGGAGGAGGAAGAAGGCAGCGGCGGATTTGGGCTGTGTGCGAGTCACGCTGCGGCGGGGAGCTGCTGCTGTTGGTGCTGCTGAACAGAAGAGGAACTGCAGCTGTTGCTGCTGCCTTGTGTTGTTCCTGGAAGCTTGCTGAGCTGCTGGTGCTTGTGCGGCTGGTTCTTGGTGCTGCGGCAGAGGAAGAAAGAAGTGCAGCCTGCTGGACTGCTCGTTCTGGAATAGGAAGAGGCTGGGCTGGACCGCTTGTGTGCTTTACAGAGATTTTTTTTCTCTGTGGACTTGCTGTTGTGAGCTTGGTGTTGTTGTGGTGGTGGTGCTGCTGCTTGGGAAAGAAGACTCTCTGAGGCTGAGTTTTGTTGTTGCTGCTTATCCTGTCAAACGATGGCTGAACCAACTGGTCTTGCCGAGGCTTTGGAGAAGCTCGCTAAGATCCTCGCGGAGTCCAACTCTAGGGCCATCGCTCCTCGACAGGAAGTGGCTCAAAAGCTTGAAATGTCGCCTTGGACATGAAGCTAGAGGGGGCAACAAATTATTTGAGCTGGTCCAGGAGGGCTTTGTGGGCTGTGGAGCAGAAGGAGCTTGATGGATATTTGTTGGGCACCGTTGTAGAACCAGGGGACAAGCGTAGTGCAGAGGGCAAGAGGTGGAAGGTCATCCACTCTGTACTTATGGTGTGGTTGTTGAACTCTGTGATGCCCTCCATTGGACGCTCTGTGGAGGGGCTATCCTCACCTGCTGAGATATGGAAGATTCTGTCCACTCAATACTCTGGCAAGGGCAATGTCATGCTCATTGCTCAGATTGAGGACAAGATTAGGTTGCTGCGCCAAGATGATGGCATGTCAGTGATGACATACGTGGCAGAACTGCAGGCTCTGTGGGCTGACCAGGATAACTGTGATCCCCTGGAACTCTATGACGCGGCTTCAATCGAGTCAGGGCCATAAGTGGATGGCACGCAGGCGTGTGCTGAAATTTTTGGCTGGCCTCAAAGGTTGCTTTGATGGCAGGAAGGCTTCCTTGTTGCACCAACCTAGTCTGCCTACCATTCCCGAGGCTATTGCAGCGATGACTCAAGAGGAGGTGCGCCTATCCCTTGAGCATGCAGACGTGAAGGTTGTGCCAGCTTCGACATTTGCAGTCACTGAGCGCATGGAGTGGGGAGATCCCACCAAATGTCATATCTGTGGGGAGGTAGGTCACTGGAAGAGAGAATGTCCAACTCGTGGCAGAGGCAGGGGATATAACAGAGGGGGAACAGGCAGAGGTAGAAGTGCTAGAGGCAGAGGTGGATACTCAGAGACCTCATGGGGCCAGGCTTCTAGAGGCAGAGGTGGCTACTCAGGACACTCAGGGGGTCAGAGGGCTCACATGGCCGTTGCAGGAGACACTGGGACGTCCAAAGGCAAAGATGTAGATGATGTTGTCTATGGAGACTTTGCTCACTGGGCCTCCACTGATGAAGGTAATCTGGAAAGAGCATCTCTTGCTACTAATGAGAGTGCTCCAGAGTGGGTTCTTGACTCTGGAGCATCTAAGCATGTTGCTAGTAACTCCTGTGTGTTCGAGTCTTACACTAAGCATCCTCCCTCTCACACGAGCACTATACAAACGGCTGATGGCACAAAACAACCAGTCATAGGGGTTGGTACAGTCAAGTGTACTCCGACCATTTCCCTATCGTCAGTTTTACATGTGCCAGCCTTTCCTGTCAATTTGGTCTCTTTCAGTGCACTCATTGATCAAATGGACTGTTGTGTGATCCTTGACAAGTTTGGTTGCTTGATTCAGGTGCGACAGACGAGCCAGACGGTTGGGACTGGCACCAGGCGTAGGGGGCTCTGGTACATGGACCAGGAGGTGCAGCCGGACTTGGTGTGTGCTGCAACCATGGAGGATAAGGAGAAGCAGGCGATGATCCATCACTATAGGATGGGGCATGTATCTTTTGATAAGATGAGTAGAATATTTCCGGATGTTATGTGTGGAATAGGCAAAGGCAAGCTGACATGTGATGCTTGTGAATATGCAAAACACACACGGGCCTCATATGTGAGTAAGGGGCTCAGGAGCATATCTCCTTTTATGCTTATTCATTCGGATGTATGGACTAGCCCAGTGGTGTCAATGAATGGGAAGAAGTATTTTGCTACCTTTATTGACTGCTATTCTCGCATGACTTGGATTTACTTGATGCGTCACAAGGATGAGGTGTTTAGCTGTTTTCAGCACTTCCATGCTCTTGTAAAGAACCAGTTTCAGGTACAGGTCAAGGTGCTCAGGACGGACAATGGAACGGAGTATGTGAACAACATTTTTGGGGCTTTCATGGCTGACCATGGGATTCTTCATCAAACTTCATGTCCGGACACCCCCCCTCAGAATGGAGTAGCCGAACGAAAGAATCGTCATGTTCTTGAGGTAGCTCGGTCGTTGATGTTTACCATGAATGTGCCTAAGTTCTTGTGGGATGATGCAGTTATGACAGCCACATACTTGATCAACCGGACACCTTCCAGGATACTTGGCATGAAATCTCCGTCTGAGTTGCTCGTTGGAGATAATAAGTTTGTTGTTCCGCCAAAGTTGTTTGGTAGTACCTGCTTTGTTTGTGATCACCGACCATCTGTTGGCAAGCTTGATCCTCGGGCAATGAAGTGTGTCTTTTTGGGATACTCGTCTAGTCAGCAGGGGTATAAATGTTGGTGTCCCTCTGAAAAACGCAGGTTTGTAAGTATGGACGTTACGTTCAGGGAGTCTGAGCCATTCTATGGTGAGCCGTCTGATCTCAGTCTGCTGTTTGCAGAGCTTGACCACCTACACCCTGTGCATGATGGTCAAGAGGGGGAGAAGGATGTGTCTCATACTCACGGGGATTATGTGGACATTAACGCTGATAATGATGTGCAGGCTCAAGTTCAACCAATAGTGGGTACAATTCCGGTTAGTACCATCACTGATGATGATGTGCAGGCTCATGTCGAGCCAACTGTCGATACACTTAAGATTGGTGCTCTCCAGGTTCCTGTTCGGGATCGATGGCAGACGAATACCCTAGTGTACTCTCGACGGCAACCACAAGTGCAGGGGGAGTAGCAAGGCAGGGAGGCAAGAGTGCAGGGGGAGCATCAAGGCAGTGAGGCAAGAGTGCAGGGGGAGCAGCAAGGCAGTGAGGCAAGCTCATCTGACACAGTGGAGCTGCCCATTGTGTTGCGAAAACCTACACGTGAAGCGGCAAGGAAGGGTGAGGTAGCAAGGAAGGCTCTGCCAAAGGATGATGCTTGTGATGACCTTGATATTGGCAATTTTGTGTCTTACAAGGCTTTGTCACCTTCATATAAGGCGTTTGTTGCCTCTCTGCAAACTGTGTCTATCCCTAAGGATTGGAAGGCTGCAAAGCAAGATCCGAAGTGGCATGAATCGATGATAGAGGAGTTAGAAGCATTGAAAAAAAACAAGACATGGGTGCTAACCACATTGCCGGCAGGAAAGAAAGCAGTGAGTTGCAAGTGGATTTTTACTGTGAAGCAGAATCCTGAGGGCAAGGTGGAACGGTATAAGGCTAGATTGGTCGCCAGAGGATATAGTCAAACTTATGGAATTGACTATGATGAGACATTTGCTCCAGTTGAAAAGATGAACACAGTACGGGTATTGGTCTCGTGTGTTGCAAACTTTGGGTGGAAATTGCACCAGTTAGATGTCAAGAATGCCTTCTTACATGGTGACTTGAAAGAAGAGGTATACATGGAGATACCACCTGGTTTTGGCACAGAACAGACTATGGGGAAGGTATGCAGGCTGAAGAAATCCTTGTATGGTCTGAAGCAATCGCCGAGGGCATGGTTTGATAGGTTCAGACGAGCTGTTTGGAATATGGGGTATGGCCAATGTAATGGTGATCACACGGTGTTTTATAGACACATTGATAAGAAGATCACCATTGTTGCAGTGTATGTTGATGATATCATCATCACCGGAGATGATGAGGAGGAAATAAAGAGAGTGAAGGGGTGTCTGAGCAAGGAGTTTGAGGTAAAAGACTTGGGAAATCTAAAGTACTTCCTTGGCATAGAAGTGGCTCGGACAGAGAAGGGAATATCTTTGTGCCAACGAAAATACACCTTGGATCTTTTGAGTGACATGGGCATGATGGGATGTCGTGCATCCCCTACTCCGATTGAACAAAATCATCAAATAACAGCACAATCAGGTGAGCTAGTGAATAAGGAAGATTATCAGAAGCTGGTTGGAAGGTTATTGTACTTGTGTCATACCAGGCCTGACATTACGTATGTCGTGGGGGTGGTGAGCAGATACATGCATGAACCAAGGAGTGGGCATCTTAATATTGTTCACAGAATCCTGAGATACTTGAAGGGGACTCCGGGTAAAGGGTTGTGGTTTGCGAAGAGTGGACATCTTGAGGTGGATGGCTATAGTGACTCTGATTGGGCTAGCTGTCAAGATGATAGACGATCAACTTCAGGCTACTGTGTGTTTGTGGGAGGAAATTTGGTGTCATGGAGAAGCAAGAAACAGACTGTTGTGTTATCTCAAGGGTTGTGTGATATGCTCTGGGTGAAGCACCTACTATGCGAGTTAAAACTTTTGAGGAAGGGACCCTTAAGAGTGTGGTGTGACAATCAGTCAGCTATAGCCATTGCTAATAACCCAGTTCAACATGATAGGACGAAGCATGTGGAAATTGATCGCTTCTTCATTAAAGAGAAACTAGATGCTGGGATCATCAGCCTTACTCATGTCAGCTCTGGGCAGCAGTTTGCAGATTGCTTGACAAAGGGACTGGGAACAAAGGACTGTAACTTGGCGTGTGACAAGATGGGGATGATAGATATCTACCACCCATCTTGAGGGGGAGTGTTGAACCGGTATGGGCCCTAGCCCATCAAGATCTGTCTCTTGGGCCCAAGCCCATGAGAGGTGCTGACCTAGAAGAGGAGCCCCTCTTCCCTTCTCCCGTGTGAGCCGCCACATCTGAGACACACACTCACGCAGGAAACAAGACAGGAAGCGAGGCTGCTGTCTGAAGGTACCCATCTCCCGATTCGACACTAACTATAACAGATGATTTTGTCATTGAAAAAAGCAACTTGAGCCGGCAATTCCTGTTTCGTGATTGGAACATTGGACAGGCAAAATCTACAGTATCCGCTACAACTGCTAGTGCTATCAACTCCAGCCTCCATATTGATGCTCTGCAGAATCGTGCCTGTCTAGAGACTGAACTTGTTCTCAATGATGCATTCTTGGAGGGCCTTGATGCTGTGATCAATGCACTTGATAATGTCAATGCTAGGATCTACGTGGACATGGGATGCCTGTACTTCCAGAAACCATTCTTGGAATCTGGAACGCTGGGTCCCAAATGTAATACATAGATGGTGATTCCTCACCTTACTGAAAACTATGGAGCTTCACGAGATCCTCCTGAGAAACAGGCACCAATGTGCACAGTTCATTATTTTCCGCACAATATTGACCATTGTCTAACATGGGCTCGCTCAAAATTTGAGGGTCTGCTAGAGAAAACTCCAAATGAAGTGAACTCATTTATATCTAATCCTACTGAATATGCTGCTGCTATGAGAAAGGCAGGTGATGCTCAAGCCAGGTAATTTTTGGAGCGTGTACGTGAATGCCTGACTGAAGTACTACATTCCCCTTTGAATTCAACAATTTGTTATTGGCTTTCTTCCTCTTTCTTTTCATCTTAGCTATTTGAAGTTAAAATGGTTTCACTTTGATTATATATTGCCAACAAATAGGACAATATCTTTTGTGCTCCAGATGCCATGTAATAACATATGTTTTCTTTTGCCACGTTTGAAGATTACTTCTCTAATCGTGTGAAGCAGCTAACATTCGCATTTCCTGAGGATGCTGCTACTAGCACTGGTGCTTCTTACTGGTCTGCCCCTAAGCGTTTCCCTCACCCGGTGCAATTCTCAGCTGTTGATTCATCTCACATTCAATTTATACTGGCTTCTTCCATACTGAGAGCGGTGTCTTTTGGGATCCCCATACCGGACTGGGTGAATAACATACCGGACTGGGTGTCTTTTGGGATCCCCGTACCGGACTGGCCGATATAGTAAGTAAGGTTGCAGTGCCTGAATTTGAGCCAAAGAGTGGGGTTAAGATTGAAACAGATGAGAAGGCTACTAACCTCTCCAGTGCCTCAGTTGACGATACTGCTGTTATCTAAGACCTTTTAACCAAGCTGGAAGCATGTGCCAAGAAACTACCTTCAGGATTCCAAATGAAGCCTCTTTTTAACTGCTTCTGATGTGTTAGAGTATTCAAGAGGTTGACAAGCTGAAGGCGAAGTTCATTGCAGGAAGAATCATTCCAGCTATTGCAACTACGACGGCCTTGACTATTGTATTTTTTTAGTTTGAAAAATATTCTGTAAAAAAAGATGAAATGGTCACAGGCTTTGTGTGCCTTGAGCTTTAAAAGGTTCTGGCACACAGTTGAAGACTACCGCAATACGTTTCACAGGAAGCATTTTGATGTTGTGGCTTGCGAGGATGACAACGGGAACGACATTTATATATCTCTTATCTCCATTTACTTCCAATAGGCAAGCACCGTCACTATTGTGAGGATAGATGATGAGTGTGCAAAGAATTCCTGTGGAGAGCTGTTTGAAGCACGCCTGGTGATCGCTTATGGTGTTAGCGCCCATCTCCATCGCGTTTTCTGTGGGTCCTTCCGCTCTGTTGTTGAATGCCAACTATTTGCAGGTGTGCGATGCTGTCTGATGTTTTGATGAATGAACCATAGCATGTTATCCACTGGGTAGCATTGGATTGATATTTTTGGGGTTGCTGGATGATGTGTTCATTGAGTCATTGCAATTGTCGTTTACCTAGTACCTCACTGCAACCATCACATTATTCTTCCTCGCAACTCTTTATCCCTGGAGTTGATCTATGAACATATTGTTGTTGTGGTTAAGCAAAACTGTATCTAGCAGTTTTGCATTTGTTTTTCAACTTGGCTGATCCCCTTTTCATTGCTTTGACATAACAGAAATACAAGAGCTAGCCAGTTCCAAGCGAGGTTCAGGAAGCAGGAAAGGGGAAAGAGCTGAGTTCAGCGCACCGCTGGGAAGCCTACTACATGTGCTAATCGAAACACATGCTATGGAGCGAAAACTTAAAGGCGACAAATGCTCCCGTTGGCCGGCACCACCCCTCGGGAGGCGGTAGACCCAGGCGGCGGGGAGGTGCGGCGGTGTTGGTGGTGGCTGGATCCGGACGGAATCGGTTGGATTCAGTGCGGCAGCGGCGGCGACAGGATTTGGCAGCGGGGGGCTGTGGTAAGGAGGCGGTTGGGCGGCGAGGGGTGGATTGGCGTTTTTGGGCAGCAACCTTCCAATATATGCATCCGGTTGTGCCCTGTTTTTGGGCTACCCAAAAATGTTTTTGACCATGTTGAAGTTTTTGGGCAGCTATTGGAGAGGTTTTTTGGCCTCCAAAAGCCGCAAAAGGCAGTGTTGCCCTATTGTTGGAGACGCTCTTATGAGCATGGTTACTATATCCAGTTTTGTATGGCATGCACAATTTTAGATTGTCAATTTGACTATCGAAACACGTCTTGCACGCCATTAAAAATATATCCTTAGACTCGCTGCCGAATGAAGCTTTAAAGTATTTTGTTTTTGTTTTTATAGGATCATTCGACATGAAGGTAAATATGTAGATCAGCATTGCATCGTATGCACTTTTTTTTTCCTACACAGAAAGGTACACTGAAACATTAGTTTTAAAAACGTTGATCCATGCAATGGTCTAGAGGGAGAAATTCATAGAGAAATGGAGTGTACACACACGACTTTCTCCTGCAAAAAAGAAAGGAAGAAAGTAAACAGAAAACAGAAAAAACACACCGTTTTATAAAAAAATCCAAAAAATGACATAAAGCATAGGGGGAAACCTCATTGTACCCTCTCCTAAATTCAAGCGTACAGACGCCCCCCCCTCCCCCCGTTACTTATTCATCAATGACACATCCATCTATTTTCCATTTAGCCCATGCTTTAAATGCCGCAAGCAAACCCACCCTCGTCCTCGTCGTATCTCAGATCTCGTCCTCACCACATCATATCGTACCCCTCTCACTGCCGCCGCAGCCAGATCTAGAGCGGCTGCAAAAGCGGCGATCGTGGGTGCGACATCCCCCCTGACCATGGTGAACCCGGCGGAGCCGTCGCCTGCGGCTTTCCCATCAGATCTCACCAAGGAAGGTGGCGCTAGGGAGGCGGGTGGCGGGGCCGTGGAGGTAGATCCAACGCCGTCGAGCGCCCATCGAGGGAGGCTGATGTTGCTGCCATCAATGCTCAAGCCCTGGGGGAGCCAACGACGGCTGCGGTGCGTTCCCGTCAACCGCCATGGCGAAACCATCGCCCCGGACACGGGATCCTCCTCGAATCAGCAATATGAGGTCAGCGAGAGGCTACAGCTTGACCTTGGCAAGGTGGCAAAGGCATCGGGCACCGGCAACCCCGTAGTCAACAAGTACCCTGAGGTCACCGAGGCGGTTTCTCCACAACCGTTGAAGGCACGCCCTGGCCGCCCGCGTCGCCTTGCTATGCCATCCCTCGTGGCCACGATCGCCGCGAGTGCGCCGCCACAGGCGTTCGAGCGCAAGCGGCGGTCGATCCGCGCGGATGCGCTCAAGAGGCCACAATTCTCTGTATCACTCTCCGCGGAGGAGATTGAGGAAGACATCTACGGCCTCACCGGTGCACTCCCGCGTAGCCGCCCTCGCGGTCGGCCCCGCAAAGTGCAAAAGCAGATCGACGTGAGTTCCCGTGCCTCCTCTGCTCCCTTCCCCGACCCCCTTACATTCCAGCCCCTGCCGCTCCTCCCTAGGTACCCGTTTTTAATTCCATAAACGCTCCTGTCCCCAGCTGCTATTTCCCGGCGCGCGGTTATCGCAGATCAACATGGAGTCCTACCTGGTGCCGGACAATCGCTGACCCTGTCAACTCAACAAACGCCTCCACCCAACAGTAAGCAAGCAAAGTGAATTCGCAGATCACAATTCACATTCAATTCAGTGCTACCATTGTTAGCTACATAATCCATCGACTGATTGTTCAGATAGAGTCAGAGTTGGTATGTATGGATCCCACCAGGAAACTAGTTGTAAGCATCAAGTGATGACCTGTTAGTGATTTTTAATTTTGAGTTGTACTCAGTGATAGTCATTTCCGTAATTGCACTATTGGTGGTTCGTTACTTTGGTACCATCAGCAATTGAAAGGACGTAATGTGGTGTACTAGTATTTCACTGTCCTCGATGCTCCAGTTAGTATGTTCGTTGATGTCTATCCCCTATTGCAATCTTAATGCTAGTATCCATTCTATTGCAATCTCAGTGCTAGTACCAGCTTCAGTGCAGTTTCTTGCTATTCTTTCTCTAGAAGACGCGACGAGTGCCCAGTACTACTTGGCCGCGTTATAGCTGGTTGGTGCGTGGGCCCGGGATCAAAAGGTTTCAAAAACACTGGCACCGCGTGGCCTTGGCTGTGGGTGTTGCGTAATTTATCGTATGTTTCCTGATTTCTCGTGGGAATGGCGTGCCAGGGAGACCCGAGTGAGATAGTTAAATGACATACATATATTTGAACCCTAGGTGGTCTCTATCGTCGTCTTGGAGCGTCCCAGGGTTTGATGATGCTACACTGTTTTCTGGGTGTGAGTGGGGCTGGTGGATGAGCACCGGCGTTTAATCTCTTGCTGGCAGTAGCCAGGAAAAGGTTAGTGCTGAGCCGCTTATTTGTTAGCATATATTAAACGAATTTGGTTCGTATCAATGGAAAAAAATAAACACCATAGTGTGAAATAGATGGTTTGATTGATTCCTTAGTCCATCAATGATCTTGGCCCTTTGCTCTCCTAGCCATCCGATTTTGCAATGGATTGCCAAGATTGATAGATTATACCGATAACCCTAACAGCTCATCTACCTTAGTTATGGGACGCGACATTGACATGCGTGCATATGTAGCTGACACAAGCTTAAGCTACTCTTTATATTTTTTGAGGGTTATTTATGTGATTCTAATTCATATGGTTTCCTTTCCTATGAATGCCATTTGGATCAAAGGAATGGTGCCACCAAAATTCGTTGGATTAGCCTTCTACTCCATTCGTCCGAAAAAGTTTGTCCCTCAAATTGATGTATCTAGCACTAAGCTTGTCCCAGCTTGTCCCTCAAATGGATGTATCTAGCACTAACTTGGTGTGGTGCTAGATACATCTATTTGAGGGACAAGCTTTTTCAAACGGAGGAAGTATATCTTAATTCCATGTGAATTTGAATATTTGCTCCAATCTATTTTTAACCCTCATCAAGGCGGTTTTTTCTTTGTTCTACTCGAGCGACTGTTCCTAGTTACAGTTTCGTGTCTTTTGTGACAATGCTATGTTTTGCACTTCCAATCCTATCAGATCCCTTTGTTATTCGTATTACTAATACCATTGATTCATCTCAAGTCATGTATTGCCTATTTGAAATGATGTATTTCATAACAAATTTCCATGCAACTCGACCCGAAAGATTCATGGCACATCTCCAACCCAAAATAGGGGGCATAAATTTCAACCGATTTACCTAATGCTCGCAAATGAATCAAACTTCTAATCTTGTCCCTCGAAATCATGGTAGAGAGTAAATTATAGACAATCTATGAGAGGAGGCGATTAATGATCTAGCCATTACATCCGATGTCTTCTCTCTCCTCAGATCTCGCAGTGTTCCCTCTCTCAGCCATCAATGGCCTGCTTTTCCTCAAATTTGGCGAGATTTCACGGCCTCAAATAAGACCTTGCGGGGGCATCTCAGTCCAAAATTGGTGTTTCTGCTGCCCACTATCTTCGGTAAAAAAATGTGCCAACTATTCTGGGGTGGTGGGAGTATAAGTTGCTGATGTGATCCCCTGCTCATTGGGAGATGAAATCTAAGGCATGTTCAGACAACCCAAACTTGTGCAAGACTCCACCATATGATGGTGCGCTACACCTTGGGTGGCCCGTCAGATGGCAAGCTGGACCGAGCATGGCTTTAGGTCGGTAGGATTCTTGTAACCCTAGGCCTCACCCCCCTTTATAAGGTGAGGACAGTGGATAGGTCAAGGAATCAACTTCATAGTCATTGTCTTGGTAGATACTACCTTCATCTGGGTTTATTAGCCCCCTTATATTTTGGATCCAACTTTGACTTTCTATTTGACTAAAAATACAAAGCATATTTTATAAAAAGTATATTGTTAGATTTGTATTTGGAAGAGATTTTTCATGGTATATTTTGTGTGGCATATAAGTTAAACTTTATTAGTTAAAATTCATGTTCAAACTTTGACCCAAAATAAAAGGGAGCCTAATAAACCCGGACAGAGAGAGTACAATGGTTTGCTTGACTGCTCCAATCCATGAGAGGTGGATGAAGGTGAGTTTGACTACATGGGGCGCAAAAGAACTCTCTCCAAGGAAATTGGCAAAATAGTTGCGACAGGTTTGACAAAGGAGGAGCAGACGACATAACCTTGTGCATTTTTGAAGTAGGAGAGAAAAGAAGAGAAATGTCATTTTCCTAATATTCGATGAAATGTTGAATGTCATTTTACTAATGGTCGAATGAGAATGAATGTGAAAATAGGCATTTCTAGTGGTTTTGTCCCGCTTGCAAAAATAACCTTAATACTGCCTATCCTACGTCTATAAACATTTTCTTCCAGGAACCAATGCAAGAGTTGCACCTCTGAGCACATTGAACTCACGCAATGTCAACCCCTCCAGATTTCAGTGCAAAAAAAGCAAATAGAACCTTGACGGGATTCAGAGAAATCAACGGGATTCATGTACCGTCGTACAGGAGGCGCTGGCTTTTGCATTAGAAATTTATAACCATCGTCACCCATTGTACCTGGGATAGCTGCAGCGGCCATTCCGGCCTGGTGCTGAAGCTTCCAAGCAAAGGTAGAAATCTTTTGAGCAACTGGAGGCTTCAACATTAAATCCCAGCTTGGAGCAGACCTATCTGGACTCAAACTAGGACCCCCGACTCCCTGATCAAAGAAGTTGAAATTCAGTGCTAACTTGTAGGCACCACGGACTGAAGAGAACACCAGAATTTTTATCAGGTGACAGGCGAGGAAGTTTTCATCGTGTGTCGAGCGGAAGGCCGAATTTTCATTTTCGCCTCCACATTTGCAGGTACGAAGTACTGCTGCAGCAGGTTGCGCCGGCAAACTCCCATCAGAAGCCACCGGCACCAGCGCCAGCAAAGTCTTCTGGTATCCAATTGTCACTCCAGAGTCCAGACCTGCCTCAAAAAAAATTGTCACTCGAGACCAGCACTTTAGTTCCCGAACCTATCTGTCAGATCAAACCCTTATTTAAAAATTCCAAGCCATATTCAATAGCATGCCATGTCAATGATGCATTGCCAGAGAAAACCATGTCGGAGATGATGACATCGTGGCGTACCTTGCCTTCAGAACCTGCAAGCATAAACTGTCCGGACGTTGTATTAGTTGCCAGGCTTGCCGTGACAAGAGGGCTTTGGTTAAATACCAAGCACCATTCTTGGCAAGATAATCTGTTTTAAAGCGGGGATGTACATAGAGCAGCAGAAGATGCACCACATGTCTTCAGCCCGCTGTGATTCTATTCAGCATCTATTGTTTTAGTAGCCCATTTCGACATTATATGGAGTTATTTGAGGCTCTTCTAAGTTTATACATTTGCTCCTTGTTCTCTCACACAATTGAGTTTGTTGTGGAGTCCTCAACAGGTTAGGTGTTTATGCCACCGCTTGCAAAATCAGCCGATGGCCCAATTCATGTGATCTGTACTTGATTTTCCATTGGAGTTCTCCAACTGGGATCTGGAAGGCTGGCGATGGTGATCATCAAAGGCCTTTGTTTGATGGGTACGTGAAGATCAGATCTGATCTTCAGTCACAGGAACCGAATGTGCTCGGGAGATATGAAGGTAAATCAGTGGAGAATTCAAGAACATTATGATGCTACAGTTATCAGAAACAGGAAAAAATCTGGGGGTTCTTAGGGATTCTTTTCCTTATTGAGGGGCAAACCAATCAGCTTCCACCTTTCCGGATGTATATGATAGCATTATAGCGCTATGTTTCTCCTTGCATTTTTTGGCAAGTGGTTTGTAATTAACCTTCATGATTGCCTTAATGAAATCAGTGGGCACGGCAGAAAAATGTCCTACAGAAGAATATTCAAGGCACTGCCGTACAGGTAACGTTCTGAGGGTATATAGAGCACGCAAGTTATAGTGGAGCACCCATGAAAAGAAACAGTTAACCTCATGAGACACCGAAGCTTCCTGAAAATGATAGATGCAACGCCACATTGAGAGTTTACTTCTCAATTCATCGGTTCGCTGCCAGCGATTGGGGAATCACTCGGTGTCTGAATTCCTATGAGTGAGACGAGGATAAGACAACAGACGTGGCTTCATTCTTCTTCATCGGGAATCAAGATGAAATAAGCACCATATTTTGCTAAGATATCAACTTTGAACCTTTGAATGCATCATCCTTGCAATGTGCGCAATGATCTCCAACTAGGATCTGGAGGGCTGCAGATGGTGGTCTCCGAGGGTTTTGACCAATGGAAGGGGCGGGCTCCCGTTATGTAAAGATCACAGCTAATTTTCAGTCACATGTATAGAATGAGGTCAGGAGAGATAAATTCAGAATAGAATGAGGTTAGGTAAATCAGTTGAGAATTCAGAATATTATGATGCTATCACTCCTGGAAATAAAAAGATAAATAGATCCTGGGGGTTCTTTAGCGATTTCTTTTCGTTACGTGAGGGGCAAATCAATCTGCCTTTACCTTTCTGAATGTTATAGGATAACAGGCTGCTCAGTGTTCACCTTAAATCATGTGTTATATTTCTCCTTGCATTCTGAGCAAGTGGTTCATACTCATTGTTAAAAAAGGCGCGCCTAGGCTCTAGGCGATAGCAAAACGCCTAGCGCATAACTGCGCTTAATCTGCACATAATTGCGCATAAGCATGCGCTTTGATCAGAAAAACGCAAGGCGGTGGCAAAACGCACAATTAACGCCTAGCGCTTTGTTGAACTATGTTCATACTGAACCTTAATGGTTCCCTTTTAATGAAATAATGTCTACAAAAGAAGCAGCCTTACAGGTTATGTTCTAAGGCAGAGTACCCGTTTCCCATATCAGAACAATCAACCGATAAACCTCGCGGGACACTGGAAATTGGGTCACAGCCAGTAAGTAATGTGGGGACTCAATGTCTAAATTCAGAAAGACAAATGCACAGCTTCCATTCTTGTTCAATGCAAATCAAGATGAAGTAAACACCAAATTTGTTAAGATGCCAACTCTGAATCTTTGCATGCATCTCTAACCAAGTAATATAATCATAGAATTACAGTGTTAAATGCCAACTCTGAATCTTTGAATTTGTTTCCAATCAAGTACTAGTATATAATAAAAGAATTACAGTGATGAGTTTAATTAAGATGCCAACTCTGAATCTTTGAATATATCTCCAATCAAGTAATGCAATCATAGAATTACAGTGATAAATGATGCTCAGATGCTAACTCTCAATGTGTGAATTCATCTCCAATCAAATACTAGTATACAACCACAGAATTGCAGTGATAAATTTTGTGAAGATGCCAACCCTGAATCTCCAAATGCATCTTGAATCAAGTACTAATACATTGGGTTACAGTGATAATTTCTTGAAGGACAAAGCTTGCGAACTTATCTCCGTCCTCTGGTCGACGTCTTGGTCCACCTCGAAGAAATGCCAGCTCGTCTCGTTGAACGCACGGGCGAACCAGTCCTCGTCGTCCACATCCCCGGCCTCGTCGATCCGCTGCTCCCACGCGAACCGCCCTGCCTTGAGAACAAGATTGGCCTTGGCGGCGGGTCCCGAGCGGTTCTCTTCCGCCTGCACAGCGTACCGCCGGAAGCTATTGCCGAGCACGCAGACTCGGCGGAGCTGAGCGCGGGGCTCCCAGTTGGCCACGAGGAGCGCGTCGTAGAGCGACGCCTCGCAGTGGGGCATGTAGAAGAGGGTGGGCTCCTCCACGCGGCGGCCGCACCCGTCGTCGAGGTTCGGGACGGCGAAGCCGAGGGCGACGGCGACGGCGCACTCGACGGAGGAGAGGACGGGGTCGAAGAGGTCGGCCGTGGCGGAGGCGCCCGGGAGGAGGTCGCGGCGGAGGAGTGCCGCGAGCGCGAGCTGGAGGCGCGCGGCCGGGGAGGACTCGAAGCTGCCGACGCCGAGGAGGGAGAGGCGGGCGGGGGCGAGCGAGGCGAGGCGGCGGCAGAGCGGGGAGTCGGGGAGGAGGAGGCGGCGGTATAAGCGGGAGGCCTCGACGCGGGAGATCGCGGCCCGGGCGCGGTCGAGGAGGCGGGAGACGCGGGCTGGGTCGAGGGACGGGTCGGAGGGCGCCCACGGGATCGGGGTCAACGGGAGTGGCGGCGGGGCGTCAAGGTGGGAGGTGGTGACCGGGACGTCACCTCGGCGGCGGCCGCCACGCCGGCGGACGACGGTCCAGTCGGCGCCAGTGGCGACCGCGACCGCGGCGGCGGCGGCCATGGGTTGGGGGGTTGGGTAGACTCGGTTGTGGGTTGGGGGTTGAGAAGAAGACGGTGGATGGAGGCCGTCTAATGGCAAGACTGGACGGTCCAGATATTCAAATACGAGACGGGCCGATTAGTTTTTTTTTTCTTAAGAGACGGGCCGATTACTAGTGCTACAACATTCCTGTGGGTTTTTTTAGAAAACATTCAGTGGTTGGATGGTTAAGAAGATAGTAGTAGAAGATAATTGCATTTTTTAAGGATAGACGATAATTGGTTTGATGCCAATATTTGGCATTGTCAATACTTGGTAACCCAATAATTGGCAATATCAAAAGTTGTCAAAAATTGATAATTTCTTGCATGGTTGGCAAGTAAATAAGGGTCAGTTTTTTTGGGCGGCTTAAAGCATAAGCTGCCTCTTCCCAGTTTAAAAAATAAGTCGCTTCTTAAATTTGTTGAGACTTCTAAATTAGTTATCTCATAACTAGTTTAGAAGCCCCAACGAATAAGAGAGGCGGCTTATGAGATAAGCTGGAGAGGAGATGGCTTATTTTTTAAGCCACCAAAATAACTGGCGCTAACTAACCAAGAGTTAACCAATATTTAACATTTGCCAAATGTTGACATACCAATTTCTGATATCAAACCAATCAACCTTCTTTAACCCATCAGGGTTCAAGTCTTAAACCTGACATTGGCTTGCCTCACTCGGAGCGAGCAAGCCCACCCACGTTCGAGTCCCGGAGGTGACGTGTGGTGCTTAAAGATTTCCTTTTATAAAAATATACCTCCAAAGGCTGGTCCTGAATGGTCTTGTTTTTTTACATTGGTTCTCATATTATTCCTGAATTTATTTCAGGCTTCCGGCAATGTTCGTTCAGTGGGAGAGACGCTCATGTCGACTGCGAGGCGTCTGTGATGACTTCATAAAATGTTAAGATAATATGTCGGCTAAGTCTATCAGAGGTGCTCATAGGAATATGATGTGCGTGTGTGCATTCATAGGGATGAGTCTATGCTTGTGTATGTGAGCGACTTCGATTGTAATGTTCATAGATGACCAATCTCAAACGTGCATGAAGAACCTCGTGCCGGAGATTGGCACCATGCCAATGAGGATTTTGCCGTCAGCACGCCCGAGCCGTGTTCCGTGGTTCCTCGCGACACTCTTGTTGGTGGCGGCGGTTGGCTCGCTGCTGCTGGAAGGGGGCGCGCCGGGATCCTCGGAAATAAGCTCGATGTTTCCCCTAGTATGCAAGAATCCCCTTCGCTTGCTTTCGCCGACGGCAGTCACCATGGTGGCGGTCAATTTGATAGGGACTGGTATGAAGACGGTTCTTGCGACCGGTTCCCAGAGCAAATCATCGATGGTGCTTGAGCTTGGGCGCTCTAGGCGGTCAGCCGGCTTGCAGCGCGGCCGTGCCACCGAATCCTCTGGCTGAAGGGCGGCCAAACCTCTTCCTCCTAGCCTTGAAGCTACATGGGAGGCAGTGCTACTCTAGCTCGATGTTTATGAATTGCTACGGTGAAGAACTCATCGGACCAAGTGGTGATGTCCCCAGCGCCGGTGAGTTTGAAGTCGATCAGGAGTGGCTTGGACCTGACTGCGTTCCTCTTTAGATCTTTGGGGTCCTTTCTGCATATTTTAGGGGCTGCTTTGGAATTTTTAGTTTGTTGTGTATCCTATTGCTCTGGCTTTAAATAAAGTTTGGGGTCCTTTTGGACTCTGCCCTTGTTCAAATTTTTTTAAATGAAGAGCATTGCTCATTCTTCTTAACCAATTTGACCTAGTCTTCTTGTCCATTCTTCTTGCGCTCCATCAAGTGGGCACAGTGGCCCAGGTCAAATGATTCAGGCATTATTCATGCTCTGTTCTACCCCAAACCCCCTCTATTTTTTTCTTCGAAAAAGCGTTTCCCCCCGCTTTTTGTATACAAAGCAACCAACCGAACCATACAGAAATAGGTGCTGGGTCGGAAGCAGCACGGTCACTCCCAAAAAAATGATAGAGAAAAAGCAAAAGAAACAAATGCCGACAACAGCGGATCAACAAAAACGAAGAAGCCTCGCGATTCCTGCGCCCACCGGGATCTTCCACTAGGCTCCAAGACTCCGAAGCGCCGGCACCTATCAACACCTCCAAGAAGGATCGCGACGATGACGACGCTGCTGCCAAGGGTTTCCCCCGGTACACGACGAGGCGAGAGGAAGGGTAGCCCCTGACACCCTCCCGGAAGGTCAGGTGGCACCCACAGGCGCCATCGCACTGGAGTCGGCCATGCCGACAGGGGTTTCCCCCGATCCCAATCCGCACCTCGGGCGCGCCGGAGCCTGCCACCAAACCAACCACCACCCTGCGTCAACGCGGTCTTGAGGCCCCCACGCCGTCTCACCACGGCACCACGAAGTGAGGACAACACGTCGAAGAATCAAAGCCGGGACTAGGGCAACAACACCGTCGGCACGCGGGAGGGGCCCCACCTCCACTGTCAGCGACGGTAGCCATCCGGATGCAATAGCAGGAGCACACCAGGCCCGACCGAGCCCTCGTAGGCCAGTAAAGCTCCCGCCCTCGCGCTGCTGCCGGCACGCTGTCGGTGCCGCCGCCCCACATCCGAGCCGCACCTCCTCCTCACCACGCCGCAAACAACAAGGCCACACGCTACCTCTTGAGAACTTGCGTTGGTTTTCCCTTGAAGAGGAAAGGGTGATGCAGCAAAGTAGCGTAAGTATTTCCCTCAGTTTTTGAGAACCAAGGTATCAATCTAGTAGGAGACCACGCACGAGTCCCTCGCACCTACACAAACAAATAAATCCTCGCAACCAACGCGCTAAGGGGTTGTCAATCCCTACACGGTCACTTACGAGAGTGAGATCTGATAGATATGATAAGATAATATTTTTGGTATTTTTATGATAAAGATGCAAAGTAAAATAAAAGGCAAAGGAAATAAATAACTATTGGAAGATTAATATGATAGAAGATAGACCCGGGGGCCATAGGTTTCACTAGTGGCTTCTCTCCAGAGTATAAGTATTCACGGTGGGTAGACAAATTACTGTTGAGCAATTGACAGAATTGAGCATAGTTGTGAGAATATCTAGGTATTATCATGTATATAGGCATCACGTCCAACACAAGTAGACCGACTCCTGCCTGCATCTACTACTATTACTCCACACATCGACCGCTATCCAGCATGCATCTAGAGTATTAACTTCAAGAGAACAGAGTAACGCTTTAAGCAAGATGACATGATGTAGAGGGATAAACTCATGCAATATGATGAAAACCCCATAGCCTCTCCAATCACCATACACCAACACCAACCCACAATTGATCATAAACACCATAGCCTCATCATAAACCCCATCTTGTTATAGGAGCCCTCCGTGATCGATGCCCCCTCCGTGATAAACTCATGCAATTGTGGATTTATGATCAAGGGATAAACTCATGTAAACTACTCACACTTCATCGGAGAGGCTATGGTGTTGGTGTAGGAGCCCTCCGTGATCGATGGCCCCCTCCGGCGGAGCTCCGAAAAAGGCCCCAAGATGGGATCTCACAGGTACAGAAAGTTACGGCGGTGGAATTAGGGTTTTGGCTCGCATCTGGTAGTTTGGGGGTACGTAGGTATATATAGGAGGAAGAAGTACGTCGGTGGAGCAACGTGGGCCCCACGAGGGTGGAGGGTGCTGGGGGGGTAGGCGCGCCCCCTACCTCGTGCCTCCTGGTTGATGTCTTGACGTAGGGTCCAAGTCCTCTGGATCATGTTCGTTCCGAAAATCACGTTCCCGAAGGTTTCATTCCGTTTGGACTCCGTTTGATATTCTTTTTCTGCGAAACCCTAAAATAGGCAAAAAACAGCAATTCTGGGCTGGGCCTCCGGTTAATAGGTTAGTCCAAAATAATATAAAAGTGTATAATAAAGCCCAATAATGTCCAAAACAGATATAATATAGCATGGAACATAAAAAATTATAGATACGTTGGAGACGTATCAAGCATCCCCAAGCTTAATTCCTGCTCGTCCTCGAGTAGGTAAATGATAAAAACAGAATTTTTGATGTGGAATGCTACTTGGCATATTTTCAATGCAATTCTTCTTAATTGTGGTATGAATATTCAGATCTGAAAGATTCAAGATAAAAGTTCAATATTGACATAAAAATAATAATACTTCAAGCATACTAACTAAGCAATTATGTCCTCTTAAAATAACATGGCCAAAGAAAGTTCATCCCTACAAAATCATATAGTTTAGTCATGCTTCATTTCCGTCACACAAGAATGCTCTCATCATGCACAACCCCGATGACAAGCCAAGCAATTGTTTCATACTTTAGTAATCTCAAACTTTTTCAACCTTCACGCAATATATGAGCGTGAGCCATGGATATAGCACTATGGGTGGAATAGAATAATGATGGGGGTTATGTGGAGAAGATAAAAAGGGAGAAAGTCTCACATCAACGAGGCTAATCAATGAGCTATGGAGATGCCCATCAATTGATGTTAATGCGAGGAGTAGGGATTGCCATGCAACGGATGCACTAGAGCTATAAATATATGAAAGCTCAGCAAAAGAAACTAAGTGGGTGTGCATCTGACTTGCTTGCTCACGAAGACCTAGGGCATTTGAGGAAGCCCATTGTTGGAATATACAAGCCAAGTTCTATAATGAAAAGTTCCCACTAGTATATGAAAGTGACAAAACAAAAGACTCTCTATCATGAAGATTATGGTGCTACTTTGAAGCACAAGTGTGGTAAAAACGATAGTAACATTGTTCCTTCTCTCTTTTTCTCTCATTTTTTGGGCCTTCTCTTTTTTATGGCCTTTCTCTTTTTTCCTCATTTGGGACAATGCTCTAGAAAATGATGATCATCACACTTCTATTAATTTACAACTCAATGATTACAACTCGATACTAGAACAAAGTATGACTCTATATGAATGCCTCCGGCGGTGTACCGGGATATGCAATGAACCAAGAGTGACATGTATGAAAGGATTGTGAATGGTGGATTTGCCACAAATACTATGTCAACTACATGATCATGCAAAGCAATATGACAATGATGAACGTGTCATGATAAACAGAACGGTGGAAAGTTACATGGCAATATATCTCGGAATGGCTATGGAAATGCCATAATAGGTAGGTATGGTGGCTGTTTTGAGGAAGATATAAGGAGGTTTATGTGTGAAAGAGTGTATCATATCACGGGGTTTGGATGCATCGGCGAAGTTTGCACCAACTCTAAATGTGAGAAAGGGCAATGCACGGTACCAAAGAGGCTAACAATGATGGAAGGGTGAGAGTGCGTATAATCCATGGACTCAACATTAGTGATAAAGAACTCACATACTTATTGCAAAAATCTACAAGTCATCAAAAACCAAGCACTACACGCATGCTCCTAGAGGGATAGATTGGTAGGAAAAGACCATCGCTCGTCCCCGACCGCCACTCATAAGGAGGACACTCAAAGAACACCTCATGTTTCAAATTTGTTACATAACGTTTACCATACGTGCATGCTACGAGACTTGCAAAATTCAACACAAGTATTTTTCAAGTTCACAACTACTCAACTAGCACAACTTTGATATCACTACCTCCATGTCTCAAAACAATCATCAAGCATCAAACTTCTCTTAGTATTCAATACACTCATAAGAAAGTTTTTACTAGTCTTGAATACCTAGCATATTAGAATTATTTAAGTAAATTACCATGCTATTTAAGACTCTCAAAATAATCTAATTGAAGCATGAGAGAATAATAGTTTCTATAAAACAAAACCACCACTGTGCTCTAAAAGATATAAGTGAAGTACTAGAGCAAAACTATATAACTCAAAAGATATAAGTGAAGCAAATAGAGTATTCTAATAATTTCCGAATCATGTGTGTTTCTCTCAAAATGTGTGTACAGCAAGTATGATTGTGGTAAACTAAAAAGCAAAGACTCAAATCATACAAGATGCTCCAAGCAAAACACATATCATGTGTCGAATAAAAATATAGCTCCAAGTAAAGTTACCGATGGAAGTAGACGAAAGAGGGGATGCCTTCCGGGGCATCCCCAAGCTTTGGCTTTTAGGTGTCCTTAGATTATCTTTGGGGTGCCATGGTCATACCCAATCTTAGGCTCTTGCCACTCCTTGTTCCATAATCCATCAAATCTTTCACCCAAAAACTTGAAAACTTCACAACACAAAACTTAAAGTAGAAAATCTCGTGAGCTCCGTTAGCGAAAGAAAACAAAACACCACCTCAAAGTACTGTAATGAACTAATTCTTTATTTATATTGGTGTTAAACCTACTGTATTCCAACTTCTCTATGGTTTATAAACTATTTTACTATCCATAGATTCATCAAAATAAGCAAACAACACACGAAAAACAGAATCTGTCAAAAACAGAACAGTCTGTAGTAATCTGTAGCTAATGCAAGATATGGAACCCCAAAATTCTAAAATAAATTCTGGATGTGACGAATTTATCATAATCATAAACAAAAAGAATTAACTAATTAAGGTCAAATAAAAATACAGCAATTCTCGTGAGCGCTAAAGTTTCTTTTTTTACAGCAATTAAAAAGACTTCCCCAGTCTTCCCAACGGTTCTACTTGGCACAAACACTAATACAACAAAAACACAACCCCAAAACAGAGGCTAGATAAATTATTATTACTAAACAGGAGCAAAAAGCAAGGAATAAAAATAAAATTGAGTTGCCTCCCAACAAGCGCTATCGTTTAACGCCCCTAGCTAGGCATAAAAAGCAAGGATAGATCTAGGTATTGCCATCTTTGGTAGGCAATCCATAAGTGGCTCTCATAATAGATTCATAAGGTAATTTAATTTTATTTCTAGGGAAGTGTTCCATGCCTTTCCTTAACGGAAATTGCAATCTAATATTCCCTTCCTTCATATCAATAATTGCACCAATTGTTCTTAAGGAAAGGTCTACCAAGAATAATAGGACATGAAGGATTGCAATCTATGTCAAGAACAATAAAATCTACAGGCACATAATTCCTATTTGCAACAATAAGAACATCATTAATTCTTCCCATAGATTTCATAATAGTGGAATCCGCAAGGTGGAAGTTTAAAGAGCAATCATCAAAATCACAGAAACCTAGCAAATCACACAAAGTCTTTGGAATCGTGAAAACACTAGCACCCAAATCACACAAAGTATAGAATTCATGATTTTTAATTTTAATTTTAATAGTAGGTTCCCACTCATCATAAAGTTTTCTAGGGATAGAAACTTCCAACTCAAGTTTTTCTTCATAAGATTGCATCAAAGCATCAACGATATGTTTAGTAAAAGCTTTATTTTGACTATAAGCATGAGGAGAATTTAGCACGGATTGCAACAAGGAAATACAATCTATCAAAGAGCAATTATCATAATTAAATTCCTTGAAATCCAAAATAGTGGGTTCATTAATATTTAAAGTTTTGACTTCTTCAATCCCACTTCTAACAATTTTACCATCAAGATCTAAAGATTCCGAATTCTTGGAACGCCGTCTAGGTAAAGGTGGATCATATTCAGTCCCATCATTATCAAGACTCATATTGCAAAACAAAGATTTAATAGGGGATACATCAATAACTTTTAGATCTTCATCTTTATTATCATGGAAACTAGAAGAACATGCTTTTATAAAGCAATCTTTCTTAGCACGCATCCTAGCGGTTCTTGCTTTGCACTGATCAATGGAAATTCTCATGGATTTGAGAGACTCATTGATATCATGCTTAGGAGGAATATATCTAAGTTTCAAAGAATCAACATCAAGAGAAATTCTATCAACGTTCCTAGCCAACTCATCAATCTTAAAGCAATTTTTCTTCAATCAAAGCATTGAAATTCTTTTGCGAAGTAATAAATTATTTAATATTAGATTCAAAATCATAGGGCATCTTATTATAATTTCCATAAGAATTGTTGTAGGAATTACCATAATTATTAGAGGAATTACTAGGATATGACCTAGGATTAAAGTTTCCTCTACACGCGTTGTTACCAAAATTATTCCTACCAACAAAATTCAC
The DNA here is from genome assembly GCF_003073215.2 of Triticum urartu. Taxonomy (NCBI): domain Eukaryota; kingdom Viridiplantae; phylum Streptophyta; class Magnoliopsida; order Poales; family Poaceae; genus Triticum; species Triticum urartu. The sequence continues at coordinate 37,930,545 of NC_053022.1, forward strand.
ATCCATAGATTCATTATTATTCTCAATCAAAGTAGACAAAGGCATATCATTAGGATCAGAAGAAACACTTTTATTAGCAAATAATTTCATAAGTTCATCCATCTTTCCACTCAAAACATTAATTTCTTCTATCACATGCACTTTATTATTAGTAGATCTATCGGTGTGCCATTGAGAATAATTAACCATAATATTATCTAGGATTTTAGTAGCTTCTCCTAAAGTGATTTCCATAAAAGTGCCTCCCGCGGCTGAATCTAAAAGATTTCTAGAAGCAAAATTCAATCCAGCATAAATTTTTTGTATAATCATCCACAAATTCAAACCATGCGTAGGGCAATTATGTATCATTAATTTCATCCTCTCCCAAGCTTGTGCAACATGTTCATGATCAGGTTGCTTAAAATTGATAATATCGTTCCTAAGAGAGATGATCTTAGTGGGAGGGAAATACTTAGAGATAAAAGCATCTTTGCACTTATTCCACGAATCAATACTATTTTTAGGCAAAGACGAAAACCAAGCTTTAGCACGATCTCTAAGCGAAAAAGGAAATAGCTTCAATTTAACAATATCATTGTCCACATCTTTGTTATTTTGCATATCACACAAATCAACGAAGCTATTTAGATGGGTAGCGGAATCTTCACTAGGAAGGCCGGAAAACGGATCTTTCATGACAAGATTCAGCAAAGCATCATTAATTTCACAAGATTCATCATCGGTAAGAGGAGCAATCGGAGTGCTAATAAAATCATTGTTGTTGGTATTGGTAAAGTCACACAATTTGGTATTATCTTGAGCCATCGTGACAAGCAAGCAATCCGACACACAAGCAAACAAGAAACGGGCAAAAAGAGGCAAATAGAGAGAGGGAGGATAGAGAGAGAGAGGGCGAATAAAACGGCAAGGGTGAAGTGGGGGAGGGGAAAATGAGAGGCAAATGGCAAATAATGTAATGCGGGAGATAAGGGTTTTGTGATGGGTACTTGGTATGTTGACTTTTGCATAGACCTCCCCGGCAACGGCGCTAGAAATCCTTCTTGCTACCTCTTGAGCACTTGCGTTGGTTTTCCCTTGAAGAGGAAAGGGTGATGCAGCAAAGTAGCGTAAGTATTTCCCTAAGTTTTTGAGAACCAAGGTATCAATCCAGTAGGAGGCCACGCACAAGTCCCTCGCACCTACACAAACAAATAAATCCTAGCAACCAACGCGATAAGGGGGTGTCAATCCCTACATGGTCACTTACGTGAGTGAGATCTGATAGATATGATAAGATAATATTTTTGGTATTTTTATGATGAAGATGCAAAGTAAAATAAAAGGCAAAGGAAATAAATAAGTATTGGAAGATTAATATGATAGAAGATAGACCCGGGGGCCATAGGTTTCACTAGTGGCTTCTCTCAAGAGCATAAGTATTCATGGTGGGTAGACAAACTACTGTTGAGCAATTGACAGAATTGAACATAGTTATGAGAATATCTAGGTATGATCATGTATATAGGCATCACGTCCAAGACAAGTAGACCAACTCCTGCCTGCATCTACTACTATTACTCCACACATCGACCACTATCTAGCATGCATCTAGAGTATTATGTTCAAGAGAACAAAGTAACTCTTTAAGCAAGATGACATGATGTAGAGGGATAAACTCATGCAATATGATGAAAACCCCATCTTGTTATCCTCGATGGCAACAATACAATACGTGCCTTGCTGCCCCTACTGTCACTGGGAAAGGACACCGCAAGATTGAACCCAAAGCTAAGCACTTCTCCCATTGCAAGAAAGATCAATCTAGTAGGTCAAACCAAACTGATAATTCGAAGAGACTTGCAAAGATAACCAATCATACATAAAAGAATTCAAAGGAGATTCAAATATTGTTCATAGATAATCTTGATCATAAACCCACAATTCATCGGATCTCGACAAACACACCGCAAAAGAAGATTAAATCGAATAGATCTCGTGCCCAAACATTTCGGGGAACATCCGGAATCCCTTCGGGTGAATTCCGGAACCATTCCGGAGATCAAACACTACTATCCCATATATCAAACTTTATCTCCGGACCATTCTGGAGTTCCTCGTCATGTCCGTGATCTCATCCCGGACTCCGAACAACATTCGGTCATCAACATACATAACTCATATAGTACTACATCGTCAACGAACGTTAAGCGTGCGGACCCTACAGGTTCGAGAACTATGTAGACATGACCGAGACACCTCTCTAGTCAATAACCAATAGCGGGACCTGGATGCCCATATTGGCTCCTACATATTCTACGAAGATCTTTATCGGTCAGACCGCATAACAACATACCCTTTGTCATCGGTATGCTTCCCTTTGAGATTCGATCGTCGGTATCTCATACCTAGTTCAATCTCGTTACGGCAAGCATACGTATACTTTCCGTCATCGGTATGTTACTTGCCCGAGATTCGATCGTCGGTATCTCAATACCTAGTTCAATCTCGTTACCGGCAAGTCTCTTTACTCGTTCCGTAATACATCATCCTGCAACTAACTCATTAGTTGCAATGCTTGCAAGGCTTAAGTGATGTGCATTACCGAGAGGGCCCAGAGATACCTCTCCGACAATCGGAGTGACAAATCCTAATCTCGAAAATACGCCAACCCAACAAGTACCTTTGGAGACACCTGTAGAGCACCTTTATAATCACCCAGTTACGTTGTGACGTTTGGTAGCACACAAAGTGTTCCTCCGGTAAACGGGAGTTGCATAATCTCATAGTCATAGGAACATGTATAAGTCATGAAGAAAGCAATAGCAACAAACTAAACGATCAAGTGCTAAGCTAACGGAATGGGTCAAGTCAATCACATCATTCTCCTAATGATTTGATCCCGTTAATCAAATGACAACTCATGTCTATGGTTAGGAAACATAACCATCTTTGATCAATGAGCTAGTCAAGTGGAGGCATACTAGTGACATACTGTTTGTCTATGTATTCGCACATGTATTATGTTTTCGGTTAATACAATTCTAGCATGAATAATAAACATTTATCATGATATAAGGAAATAAATAATAACTTTATTATTGCCTCTAGGGCATATTTCCTTCAGTCTCCCACTTGCACTAGAGTCAATAATCTAGTTCACATCACCATGTGATTTAATACCAATAGTTCACATCACCATGTGATTAACACCCATAGTTCACATCGACATGTGACCAACACCCAAAGGGTTTACTAGAGTCAATAATCTAGTTCACATCGCTATGTGATTAACACCCAAAGAGTACTGAGGTGTGATCATGTTTTGCTTGTGAGAGAAGTTTAGTCAACGGGTCTGCCACATTCAGATCCGTAAGTATTTTGCAAATTTCTATGTCAACAATGCTCTACATGGAGCTACTCTAGTTAATTGCTCCCACTTTCAATATGTATCCAGATTGAGACTTAGAGTCATCTGGATCAGTGTCAAAACTTGCATCGACGTAACCCTTTACGACGAACCTTTTGTCACCTCCATAATCGAGAAACATGACCTTATTCCACTAAGGATAATTCTGACCAATGTCCAGTGATCTACTCCTAGATCACTATTGTACTCCCTTGCCAAACTCAGGGCAGGGTATACAATAGGTCTGGTACACAACATGGTATACTTTATAGAACCTATGGCTGAGGCATAGGGAATGAATTTCATTCTCTCTCTATCTTCTGCCGTGGTCGGGTTTTGAGTCTTACTCAACTTCACACCTTTGTAACACAAGCAAGAACTCATTCTTTGACTGTTCCATTTTGAAGTACTTCAAAATCTTGTCAAGGTATGTACTCATTGAAAAAACTTATCAAGCGTCTTGATCTATCTCTATAGATCTTGATGCTCAATATGTAAGCAGCTTCACTGAGGTCTTTCTTTGAAAAACTCCTTTCAAAAATTCCTTTATGCTTTGCAGAATAATTCTACATTATCTCCGATCAACAATATGTCTTTCACATATACTTATCAGAAATGATGTAGTGCTCCCACTCACTTTCTTGTAAATACAGACTTCACCGCAAGTATATATAAAACTATATGCTTTGATCAACTTATCAAAGCGTATATTCCAACTCCGAGATGCTTGCACCAGTCCATAGATGGATCGCTGGAGCTTGCATATTTTGTTAGTACCTTTAGGATTGACAAAACCTTTTGGTTGCATCATATACAACTCTTCTTTAATAAACCCATTAAGGAATGCAGTTTTGTTTATCCATTTGCCAGATTTCATAAAATGCGGCAATTGCTAACATGATTCGGACAGACTTAAGCATAGATACGAGTGAGAACTCTCATCGTAGTCAACACCTTGAACTTGTCGAAAACCTTTTTGCGACAATTCTAGCTTTGTAGATAGTAACACTACTATCAGCGTCCGTCTTCCTCTTGAAGATCCATTTAATCTCAATGGCTCGCCGATCAATGGGCAAGTCAATCAAAGTCCATACTTTGTTCTCATACATGGATCTCATCTCAGATTTCATGGCCTCAAGCCATTTCACGGAATCTAGGCTCATCATCGCTTCCTCATAGTTCGTAGGCTCGTCATGGTCAAGTAACATGACCTCCAGAACAGGATTACCGTACCACTGGTGCAGATCTTACTCTGGTTTACCTACGAGGTTCGGTAGCAACTTGATCTGAAGTTACATGATCATCATCATTAGCTTCCTCACTAATTGGTGTAGTAGGCACAGGAACATATTTCTGTGATGAACTACTTTCCAATAAGGGAGCAGGTACAGTTACCTCATCAAGTTCTACTTTCCTCCCACTCACTTCTTTCGAGAGAAACTCCTTCTCTAGAAAGGATCCATTCTCAGCAACAAATATCTTGCCTTCGGATCTGTGATAGAAGGTGTACCCAACAGTTACTTTTGGGTATCCTATGAAGATGCACTTCTCCGACTTGGGTTTGAGCTTATCAAGATGAAACTTTTTCACATAAGCATTGCAACCCCAAACTTTAAGAAACGACAGCTTAGGTTTCTTGCTAAACCATCGTTCATACAGTGTCGTCTCAACAGATTTAGATGGTGCCCTCTTTAATGTGAATGCAGCTGTCTTTAATGCATAACCCCAAAACGATAGTGGTAAATCGGTAAGAGACATCATAGATTGCACTATATCAAATAAAGTACGGTTATGATGTTCGGACACACCATTACGCTGTGGTGTTCCAGGTGGCGTGAGTAGTGAAACTATTTCACATTGTTTTAACTGAAGGCCAAACTCGTAACTCAAATATTTTACTTCTGCGATCATATCGTAGAAACTTTTATTTTTGTTACGATGATTCTCCACTTCACTCTGAAATTCTTTGAACTTTTCAAATGTTTCAGACTTGTGTTTCATTAAGTAGATATACCCATATCCGCTCAAATCATCTGTGAAGGTCAGAAAATAACGATATTTGCCGTGAGCCTTAACACTCATCGGACCGCATACATCAGTATGTATTATTTCCAATAAGTCAGTTGCTCGCTCCATTGTTCTGGAGAACAGAGTCTTAGTCATCTTGCCCATGAGGCATGGTTCGCAAGCATCAACTGATTCATAATCAAGTGATTCCAAAGGCCCATCAGCATGGATTTTCTTCATGCGCTTTACACCAATATGACCTAAACGGCAGTGCCACAAATAAATTGCACCATCATTATTAACTTTGCATCTTTTGGTTTCAATATTATGAATATGTGTATCACTACGATCGAGATCCAATGAACCATTTTCATTGGGTGTGTAACCATATAAGGTTTTATTCGTGTAAACAGAACAACAATTTATTCTCTTACTTAAATGAATAACCGTATTGCAATAAACATGATCAAATCATATTCATGCTCAACGCAAACACCAAATAACACTTATTTAGGTTCAACACTAATCCCAAAAGTATAGGGAGTGTGCGATGATGATCATATCAATCTTAGAACCACTTCCAACACACATCGTCACTTCACCCTTAACTAGTCTATGTTCATTCTGCAACTCCCGTTTCGAGTTACTACTCTTAGCAACTAAACCAGTATCAAATACCGAGGGGTTGCTACGAACACTAGTAAAATACACATCAATAATCTGTATATCAAATATACCTTTGTTCACTTTGCCATCCTTCTTATCCGCCAAATACTTGGGGCAGTTTCGCTTCTAGTGACCAGTCCCTTTGCGGTAGAAGCACTTAGTCTCAGGCTTAGGACCATACTTGGGCTTCTTCACTTGAGCAGCAACTTGCTTGCCGTTCTTCTTGAAGTTCCCCTTCTTCCCTTTGCCCTTTTCTTGAAACTAGTGGTCTTGCATATCATAGTTCATCACGAAGTTCTACTAACTTGGTGATGGTGACTAGAGAATTCTGTCAATCACTATTTTATCTGGAAGATTAACTGCCACTTGATTCAAGCGATTGTAGTACCTAGACAATCTGAGCACATGCTCACTGCTTGAGCTATTCTCCTCCATCTTTTAGCTATAGAACTTGTTGGAGACTTCATATCTCTCAACTCGGGTATTTGCTTGAAATATTAACTTCAACTCCTAGAACATCTCATATGGTCCATGACGTTCAAAACATCTTTGAAGTCCCGATTCTAAGCCGTTTAAGCATGGTGCACTAAACTATCAAGTAGTCATCATATTGAGCTAGCCAAATGTTCATAACATCTGCATCTGCTCCTGCAATAGGTTTGTCACTTCGCGGTGCATCAAAGAAATATTTCTTCTGTGCAGCAATGAGGATAAACCTCAAATCACGGATCCAATCCGCATCATTGCTACTAACATCTTTCAACTTAGTTTTCTCTAGGAACATATCAAAAATAAAACAGGGGAGCTAAACGCGAGCTATTGATCTACAACATAGATATGCTAATACTACCAGGAGTAAGTTCATGATAAATTAAAGTTCAATTAATCATATTACTTAAGAACTCCCACTTAGATAGACATCCCTCTAATCCTCTAAGTGATCACGTGATCCAAATCAAC